>NC_083468.1:6491764-6504264 GCF_030014155.1 Tachysurus vachellii | reverse complement strand
TCTCTCTCTTACTCTCTCTTTCTCTGTCTCTCTCTCTCTCTGTCTCTCTCTCTTTCTTTCTCTCTCTCCCTCTCTGTCTCTCTCTCTTTCTTTCTCTGTCTCTCTCTCTTTCTTTGTCTCTCTCTCTCTCTCTCTCTCTCTCTCTGTCTCTCTCTCTTTCTTTCTCTCTCTCCCTCTCTGTCTCTCTCTCTTTCTTTCTCTGTCTCTCTCTCTTTCTTTGTCTCTCTCTCTCTCTCTCTCTCTCTCTCTCTCTCTCTCTTTCTTTCTCTGTCTCGCTCTCTCGTTCTCTGTCTCTCTCTCTCTGTCTCTCTCTCTTTCTTTCTCTCTCTCTCTCTCTCTCTGTCTCTCTCTCTTTCTTTCTCTGTCTCTCTCTCTCTCTCTCTCTCTCTGTCTCTCTCTCTTTCTTTGTCTCTCTCTCTCTGTCTCTCTCTCTTTCTTTCTCTCTCTCTCTCTGTCTCTCTCTCTTTCTTTCTCTGTCTCTCTCTCTCTGTCTCTCTCTCTCTGTCTATCTCTCTCTGTCTCTCTCTATCTCTCTCTCTGTCTCTCTCTCCGTCTCTCTCTCTCTTTCTCTGTCTCTCACTCTCTCTTTCTCTCTCTCTGTCTCTCTCTCTGTCTATCTCTCTCTCTGTCTCTCTCTATATCTCTCTCTGTCCCTCTCTCCGTCTCTCTCTCTCTTTCTCTGTCTCTCACTCTCTCTGTCTCTCTCTCTCTCTGTCTCTCTCTCTCTCTCTCTCTCTCTCTCTCTCTCTCTCTCTCTCTGTCTCTCTCTCTCAGACAGAAATCTTTCTACGAAAAATTCTCCTTCTGGGAATCAGATCCAAAGGTGTAACCAGGCAATGATAAGATCTAAGCAGGAAGAGGCAGGGTGGGAGAGCGAAAGGCCAGGATACGGAGAGAAAGATGACTTATGGAGATCACAGGCAGCAGTCAAGGAACCACAGATTAAAAAAAAAAAGATATACGTGGTGCATGGAAAAGCAGGGATAGGGGTGGCGTCAACAACATCGTGAGACAACGGCACTTTTGTTCGTGTGATCGCTGTGTGTACAACACCGTACTCGCAATGGGGCAACAATTCAGTCAAAGTTCAATGTCGGCGACGTCGAGGTTTTCGGTGCGTTCGTCTCGAATGTTCTCTGTCGTATAATGTAATGAATTTTAAAAATGTTTAATTAACTAACTAGAAGTGTAATCCGTTTCTCAGTCGATAGCAAATGAAATCAAATGCATGTAATGCGACCCGGCCAGCTTTACATGTTTGTCTTGTATACCGGAGTGCCGTCTGCCATCTTGAAATTTTATCCTCGTAGCCCCACCCCTTTTTCCGCTACGTTCGCAAAGCGAGTGTGGAGTTCATAAAGTGTCAGACAATCCATGCTTTTTCAGTGCGAACCTACAAAATGATGTAGTTTATGTTAAAAGAAAACACGAATGATGAAGCAGAGATCATTTATTTTCTATGACAGCTGCTGACAAGTGCCAGTGACTAGAAGTGGGTGTGTCCGGCGACGTGACAAATTCGGAGAAAAATAAAAACTTCATGCAAATATCTAGTGTCTAGTGCGGCGACAACCCATGGGGGTGAAGACGGTAGAGCTGACGTGATCCGTGGGAAAGGGCTCGCGCTGCTTTTCCTCCGTCTCCTCTGATAAAATGTTTATGTGAGCATCTGCCACGAGTCGGAACAGAAGCAATAACACATTAAAAACGAATGTGTCCTGTTAGTTTAATTTAAACTCAGAGCTATGCTGGTGCTGAAAATGAATCAACACTTTCCTGACCAATGAGAATCGAGAGCTGGAGAGCGCTGTGATATGATAGCAGTCACGTCCGAGTTCGACTTGTGTCCGGGCTAAACCAGCGTTTCCTCCACGCCGTATTGTGCTCACTTGAGATCCCTCTCCGTGTGGGTTTGGAGATTCATTACCCGTCTATCATCTGTCTGTAATCTGTCGATCTAGGGCTTCCGCCTTCCCATGACGATAAGGTCTCCTCTGTTCTTCAGAGACAACGCGCCACTTCCCTCTCTCTTCTACACACGGATCTCCTCAGGGAGCAGTTTGCTCCTCGTATCCACTCAACGAAGTAGCCTTGTGTGTGTGTGTGTCCACAGACACACACAGAACAGATAATCCAACACACAAACACATGGTGATATAAACAAACATGGGTAAACCATCCACTCTGCGTCCCAGTAATCCACTCCAAAGCATTTCACTTTGGTTCTTCTTGTTGTCTTTCTCTCTCACAGACACACCTACTCTATAAAAGCTGTCCCAGTATTAAATAGACCTTGCTTCATTTTCTACACGCTGTAGCACTGAGTGAATGACTCTTTTTGTCCCGTCTAACAAAACAGGCTTTGGTGCTAAAAAAAAAAGCATTTCAAGACTGACCACATGATTTACTCAATTAGACATAAAACAATGAGACTACAGTTGCAGGATTGTGACTCAGGAGTGCAACACAAGGGAAAACAACATCTTTTTTTCTCTCTCTCTCTCTCTCTCTCACACACACACACACACACACACACACACACACACATACACACACACACACACACATGCACGCCTTCCTGTGTGAAGCATTCCAGTCTGCAGGAGTGGTTAGGAGAAAGAGGGGAAAAAAGCCCCGGTGCTCTTGGCACGAGCAGCCGTGTTAAAGCCAAAAGCTGGCGCTCGGAAACAATCTGTAGCTTTGTGTGGGCCGCGGCGGGAGCTCCTGCCGGCCGGCCGTTTATTACCCTCGCGCACCCGTGTGCGCTCGCGTCAGCTGTGTTCGCTAATCTGAATGAGGTGCCAATGGACTAGTATCCAGGTTTCCAGTCTGAGACTGTGCTCCTTAAATGCTTATTGTAGGCTTTTCTGCTGATAATCCCCCACTCGCAGGGTAAGAGAGAGAGAGAGAGAGAGAGAGGGAGGGTGAACAGGGCCTAAGTCTCGCCTCAGCAGATTCGTTCTCTTGCTATAGAGGATTCTGATCTGACTGAAAAAAGTAATTATGTGACACGGTGTGAAAAACAAAAGCTGTGAAAAAAAAAAATCAGGGTTCCAAAATTTTGTTCGAGTAATCGTTTGATTGAAAGCTGTGAGAACCTGAGATGTGAGCAAATCAAACAACATTATGGTCTCTATAATAACAGCTCATATGTAGGGGACTGTATAGAGGACGCACCACAAAATCCTAATCACAATCTAATGTATTACTTAACGAATAACAGTGTGACATAGTGAGAGATTCTGTTGGTTTATGCCTAGGCTTTCTCAATCACACGACTTTTTTTATAACTGTTAATTGGAGACAGAAGCTGGTGAGGGACCGAACGTCTGTTTAGGACATAAGTGAGCTAACTAGGCTCGCAGACTTTCTCGAGCATTAAATGAAACTGTATACATTGAAAAAGCAGAAATAAAACTGCTCTTTGGTATAAGCAGAATAAACCACTTCAGACCGTGATGTTACAGGAACATAAAGAAACCTCACAAAACAACCAAGACTCCTTTCAAAAACGTCTGCTAACACATCGACGACAATAAGTATTACTTTGTGTGGAATTTGCTGTACAAGTCTTGGTTTACAAGCTATTACTGTGGAAACAATAATTCAATTCAATTCAAATCAAATTTATTTGTGTAGCGCTTTTTACAATCGAAGTTGTTTCAAAGCAGCTTCACAAAACATAAACACAGAACAAAAGGTTATAATAAAGAATAATATGAAGATTAATATCATACAAAATTCAAGATTAATATTAGATATATTTACATGTGTTTGAATTTATCCCCAGTGAGCAAGTCTGAGGTGACTCAAGTGACTGTGGGGAGGAAAAACTCCCTTAAATGGTAAAGGAAGAAACCTTGAGAGGAACCAGACTCAAAGGGGAACCTCATGCTCATATGGGTGACACTGGAGGGTGTGATTATAAATACACAGTCTGACAAATGTTGTATTGATGAGGAGGTTGTTGTCCTCAAAGACCACATGGAGTTGGTATCTCCTTTTTACTATAGTAGAGTCTAACTGGAGCTGGTAAATATCTAGATGCCTCAGGATCCTCACAGAGTCGGCCTCGTCTCAGTGGAGGTCCAAAATAATGCATCAGAACTAGACCACTGATATTTACGTTACGTTACGGCTGAAAACGATGCTGTTATCCGAAAATAACGCACAACTCTGACCAATCAGATTCGAGCACTCAACTGAGCTGTGGTATATTATGACAATGGAATTGAAAGAAGTCACGTGCTTACTTCATTGAATAAACTGTTCTCATTTAGCATGTTTTTCCCCTACAGGAAACACAGTGCCACAGTCCATCATATTTTCCTAATGTAATACATTTACTAAGTCATGCTACATTAAATAAGGACTAGGTTTTATCTTGAGTTTATCTAAAATGTCCAAAAAAAACCCCAACCTGCAGACCTTTTGGTAAGAACCGATCGTTTGAACTGTCGGTGCTAATAAGACGCTACAACGTGCACCGCGTTGTCGAGGGGCTGAGCTACACACAATGCGCTCTGATCTTAGCGAAGCTTTCAGTTGCTTGGAGAAAAGCAGCACACCTCTGCAAGCTTGTAGGAACGTTACACTCGTAGTGATGAGTGGGAATATGCGTGGGCTATATAAAAAGTGTGTGTGTGTGTGTGTGTGTGTGTGTGTGTGTGTGTGCTTGTCTGTGGAAAAAAGTTGCTGCTCTGCTTTCATGAAGGAGATTGTGAAGTGCTTTAAAATCAATAGTGAGTAAAACTCAGTATTAAAGCAATCTCAGACCGCTAGAAACACACAAGCACTGGAGTAATCGGGAATAATCGGACATATCAAATGAGACAAAGAGATAAGCTGGAATAAATAGATACAAAAATATAATGAAATAAAAATATTCCGAAAACAGTAAACAAGCGGGGGGGGGGGGGGGGGGGGGGGGGGGGGTGTGTGTGTGTGTGTGTGTGTGTGTTACTTGTTCAGTTTTCGGCTGAAACAAGTATCCGGTACGGATAAAGCACTTCTGCTGAGTACGAGTATTATACGAGTAATACGAGTCAATATCTGTGCTCGGATTGAATGAAAATCATCATTGGGTATCTGATTGTGTCAGCGTTCTGTGATAGGCTAGTCACAGCGCCCCTCCCCTACAGTGATAGGCTAGTCACAGCGCCCCTCCCCTACAGTGATAGGCTAGTCACAGCGCCCCTCCCCTACACACATACAGATGTATTGTGTTGCTGTGTCTCGCTCTGCTCACTCACAGTCACACACAGAACAGCTCTCTGTCTCTCCCTCAGTCACTCGGGTTTGCGGGTCTTTTCCGTTAACGTTTAGGGTTTCTTCAGCTTTTTATTTCGGGTTGTAACGTTAATAATACGTACTTACTAACCAGTAGAGTTCTGGTAAACGTGGGTTCGTTCAGACGTGGTGCTTGCTTGGTAGAATGCGACTCGCATTGCGTCTCTGCCTGTCGGAGATTTTTTTTTCTTTTTTAAACCTTCAGCTGTCTCTAACCAGTAACCAGACACTGAGTGTCTGACACGTTTTTGCTGTATTTCATAAAAACATAAAGGTAGTAAGCTAGTGTTCTAAATATTACAAATTAATTATTACCGGTTAAAGCACCGCCCATTTAAAGACAAACCCCACCTACTTCCGGGTTATGCCCACTCCGAGTACAGATACAGATACAGATAATTCATATGGTTAATAGATACGGATACAGATACAGATAATGCTGTACTCGCTCATCCCTAGTAATAAACTTCTAGACGTTTCTCTCCGCGATCCCTTTTTTAAACGTCTCGATTCTCTGACCGGCGAAACGCTGGAAAGCTAGCGATCTACACAGAGACGCTTGTAGCACGTGATCTATTCGACACTGATCCTACACCTGCGTTTTATTGATAACTCGCGTCGCTCGGTTAGCGATAAATAACAAGCTTAAAGCTGCGCTCTCGTGAGTCAGCTCGAGCTAACGGCGGTCGAGCGATTCGACTTCGTTGTGAATCAGATGATTATTTCTATTATAACGAACCCTGATTACTAACAGTGTCCGGACCACTCGGTCCACTCTCACTCTGCATTCCCATGATGAATACCCTGAGTGTTGGGCTGATTACATTAAAAAAAAAAAAAAAAAAAAAAACGCTCACAAAACATTCCAAAGGAAATATCTGAGATTGTTCCGCACGCCCACGACACAGGAAATTTGTGCCGTATGATTCATTAGCTCATTCATTTCCGAGGCCTCGGCGCTCAGAGTGCTTCGTTGTGATTCAGGCGAGACGCCGCGCGATGAAATGCATTAATCAGAGAGCACAAAATGAATCCAGTGAATGCCTTGAGCCTGGTGTACGCTGTCTGTTAACATGATTATTACTTGTCACACTGGACAACGTGATGCCTGTAATATCGTAGCTGAGGTCCGTATTTCTAAAAGATTGTGTTTTTTATGTAAAGCACCTCCGGAAGCTACTTATAAAGATGCGCATGTCAGATCCGTGTCAGCAAACTCACACCTGAGCGAACGTCGTTCAATCCGATCGTTAGAAATAGACTATCGAATAATATAATAGACTATAATAGACTGATAGAAATCACATAGTGCTTTTTTGTAATGTTATATGATGAGGATTCTCTTATTATATGGCTATGATCAAATAAAATGAAGAAATTCTGCGTGCAGGGCTGCAATACGATTTGATAAACAAACGTCGTGGAGCGTCACAAGGCTATAAGAAGATATCGTTTTAACTCGAACGCTTTCTTGCTTAATTTCATAAAGCATGCATTGATGAACGGTTTTGATAACGAAGCTATTTGAGTCAATTAGCTTATAAGTAGTTACTGCTAGTTATTAAAATTGCTCTTGTTCTTTTTCCTAGCATGCATGCACATATAGTTTCAATTTTATTATTATTATTATTATCTTTTAATTTATTTATTTTTTTAAAAATATATTGTGTGTCAAGTAATCAAATCGCTGTCGTGCTTTTGTTTCAGGTCAAAGTCGATCCGAAAAATGAGTCGATTCACTGAGTGGGTGGATTTAAATAAAGCTTCAAAGAGTCAATTCAGGAGTCGATTCCACACCAAAAAAACGTTTTAAGTTAGTGAGGCAATTTTTGTCACTTAATGTCAGTAAATTTGTAAATGATTGCTTGCACATCGTGTAACGCTTACAGCACGACAGTTCCATTATTATTTTCAGTTTATTATTACTGGTCTGTGACATCAAATCTTTCTGAAAGATGCCTTGTGTTGAAGCGTCGCTCTCTCCGTAGCCTAGACAAGCTCCTAACGTACTGTCCGTGTGATGATGTGCTTGGTCTCTTCGCAGCAATCTTGTCATCATGCTACATTTATTTAATTCTCTGACTGTTTCAGGGAAAGAGAGACCAGAACCGTCTTCATTTCCGCCGTGACTCGGCTCTGATTCATATCCGGCCTGATCTGACACCACAGGGGCTGTTTGGCTGGGAATGACTGGTGTGAAAGACTCACTGTCCATTCATCATCATTTCCTTCCTGTTTTGTGTTGCTTGCCATCGAGGATTCCACTCTGCGCTCTCTCTGCTTCCTCCGGGCGCCTAGTTTCCTCCTCTGCACCTCCGGAAGAGGGCCTTTAAATTATGCTGGAAGATCAATAGGAAATTCCTGATGAACACCGAGTTGTGAACAAGAAGATCTCCTGGGATCAGAGATGGACTTGTTCCACTACTGTGCAGGCCAAAATATCGGAGCTCATTTAGCAGAGTAAACAGAGAGTCATTTCCTAAGTGAGAATCAATTACTCTCTTCATATTCGGTTAAGCTGCTTCTCCATCTCCAGGCCATAAAGCCGTGTATTTATTTTCCGGGCTCTTAACGCTGATCTCTCAAAATTCCTTATTGCTTGTTGAACTTTGAAATTAGCAGCTTGTGGGATTTTAGGGGAAAAAAATCTTTCTTAGAAACGGAGATGAAATCGGCCACCGATTGACAAAACAAATAGGTTTGATGTATAAATATTTCCAAGTAGCTACCAACCAAAGCTTTCTGCTAGCATGCCAGATAATGAACATGCATGAGATTGCTCATCTGCTGCCTTCATGTAATAGACAGTTCATTTCCGAAAGCATGAAACCGTTGATATGGACGAGAAGAGCGTTTTTATAAGGAGTCTCCAGCTCAAGGGAGTTTAGTACAGAAATCTTTGAGCTTCCTGGATTCTTCGTAACATGACAAGCTGCATTATTTTTGTCTTACTAACTAACATCAAGAAAGAGAGAGAAAAAAAACGAGTAGCTGCTGAGAGAACGACGGTTCACAGTGACGATGTATGTGATTACAGGAACGAAAGTGCTTTGTTCCACGACATTAAATGGAACTATAAACAGATAAGTTCTTTAATAACTAAAAGATTATTGTAGTTAATTAACTACAGAGGAATAAAACCCTCTCAGAATTGGATTAGCAACACGTCCTGTCGTGAATTTTTCCCTCATTGCTCCTGCTTAATGATAAAGATCTCAAAATTGTCGGCGTCGGAAACAGCGAGTGAAATTCCTTTCCGCGTTCCAAGGAGCTTGTGCACGTAAAACTCCGGAAAAAAAAAAAACGAATGAAAATTAAAGTGTTGCCAAATAGTTTCATGCTAATGTTATTTTTGCCTGGTGTCAGAAACCCACACTAGTAATACTACACCGCCTTACGTTTTTTTTGCTGCCGTTTGTTTAGTATCGTGACAACCTTTCTGGGGTGAAATCGAGGCCAAATCGATGCGACTAATGCACCTGTTTTCTAGCTCCGTGCTCCTGTCAGACAGGTCTCACTGGTTCTGATGGCTGAAACAAAACAGGATTAACAGCTGAACTTGGACAGGTGGCTTCCTTTAACTCAGATCAACCCTTGATCAACACGGTCTTTCATGTGGAGCCTACAGGAACCGGTGGTTTCTGCAGGACGTGTCCGACGGCAGCCGACGAGTAGCCGAGGATCGGGATAGAGCCGTTGGTGAGCGTAGCACATGTGGCAAACTTCAGTCAGGGGGCATGCGACAATGCAAACACACCTCGGGTTAATGTGTAGCTACAGCGTGTAAAATTTAACCCGACTAACTGCAAATAGCTGCTACTGAGAGATGTGACAAATGAGCCTGGTTAATCAGTTCGCACATGTGTGTGGAACGGTCTGGGAAAACCCTTCGCTCTGTCTGCTTTCTCCTCTACTATAGATAGAAAAGTACTAGATTCTGAGAACTAAACCGACTCAAAATCAGGCATTTTTGGTTGAAAAAACAACCTCTACACCTCGGAGGGACTGAATATTATTATTTTAAAGACTCTCCAAATAGCCTACAACACGAAACGGGCTCTCAGCGTCGTCCATGTCGGTCTACGTCACTTCGCACCTCACCAGAAACCAAACTCAACCCTGGGCTTGTCTTCGCT
Source organism: Tachysurus vachellii (assembly GCF_030014155.1). NCBI lineage: Eukaryota > Metazoa > Chordata > Actinopteri > Siluriformes > Bagridae > Tachysurus > Tachysurus vachellii. The sequence continues at coordinate 6,494,839 of NC_083468.1, read as the reverse complement.
CGTTGTGGTCTTTTAATAACGGACGTTGTCTAAAAGAAGCTTTACAGCAATATAAAATGACAAAGTTTAAAATTGACATTTATATCTCTAATGATCGAGAAAAAGGCAAAGGTGATGAGGGAAAACTCCCTGAAACTCCCTGAGGAAGAAACCTTTAGAAGATCCAGTCTCCTCTGATCTCTGATCTATTGACTAAATTCATTCTCACTCGTCTTCAGTCATCTGATGATGATGATGATGATGATGATGATGATGATGTTGTTGATGAAGTCAGAGTATTTCCATAGCCGGGGCATCTGATCCCAAACTGAACTGATCTGGCTTATTAAAAAAAACAATAATAAATAAATCTTGCTTGATTGCATTGCGAGAACCTCACATTTAGCTTGAAGGCTTTTAAACAGACTTTTAGACAGACTTTTCCCTTCCCCCAAGTTTGTTTAACTACCTCTTTACCTGGAATGACCTTTCAGGGTAGACGCCAAGGCGAGGTCAGAAAGGAGCCCGAATAAAAACATGTCCACGTTATTTGGTAAATACATATTTATATATGAAATCCTAGTTCTAGACGTTGTGTGTTTTAGAGATTACTGACGTTTTCTTTCCCCCCACAGACCGTCTCACATATGGCACGGGCAATATGGATTACTACAAGCTTGAGGAAGTGAACTCAGGACAATAAAATGTTTCTCGCGTGATAAAACTCTCAAACCTGCGGTCTAAGGGTCTCTATGAGGAACAAACTCTTAGTCAGTCTCTCTTCCTCTCTCTCTCTCTCTCTCTCTCTCTCTCTCTCTCTCTCTCTGAGGAAAGAACTCCTGGTCTGAGCGCTCTGTGGCGAGCGCGCCTATTCAACATCTGTGTTTATCCTCCGGCTCAAACCAAACAGGCTATATTTACTCCAGTCTAACAGGCCGGGAGACTGAGGGACAGAGAGCCAGAGAGATCTGCCTTTAGTCTGATGGATGGATGCCTGATGGGAAAAAAAACTGTCTCTATTGCTTGTTATATAGAATCGAGTTCAAATAAGTTTGGGGATTTCTAAATAAATATATATATAGTCGAGTATAGTGATTCTAAGGGGGAAAAAAAATGGCGTTTCTTTTCATTTCTACAGAAATGGAGTCAAAGAAAAGCTCGATGAAAGTGCCTTGAGTAATCGAAAGGTTTCTTTAAACGCTTATTTCAAACGTATTAATCTGCTCAGCGTTCAGTAGGAGTTATATTTGAGGATGGCTGACTCGTCCGCTTTATCCGATGACGGCTAGCAGGGCGCTGCGATGTCCGACATGCCGATGTCAGTAAACATCGAAGAGACTCATTTAGAAATCGATACGCAATAAGCGCTATGGTTAGAGCTGATATTGACATGGCTACAGAAAGACGCATGAAATTACACACAGACATATTCTCCTCATCAGCACTTGATCGTATTTTCCAGCCAAAGTGCGGCTCAAAGTTTTAACCACGGTATATTAAATATAAATATAAATTAGCAGGTCATGTGTCTGAAACTGGTCACTGCTTTCAAAGAAATAAAAAGGTTCGACATAATTATGCCTGTGACGGATGTAGATTCGAGCCGGTCGCATCTGATAACTCCGAGTAGAAACTTGGTCATTTTTATGCTGTCAGTCACTTGCGCTGTGTAAGATTCAAGCTAAAAATGATCTTCGATCGCCAATTTAAAAAATTGCCATTACATTTTTATCTCAATTTGTTTTTTTGCGTTACCGAAGACTTGATTCATCATGTTTGACCATAAAAAGGAAGTCCAATCAACGAAAATGACATGATTTTATAGCTTTATTGCACCTTGGAATCATTTTCATATCCTTATACGGTCATTAAACTGTGTTAAAGCTACATGTGACTGTATCATCACCTACAGAGATCAACAGGTCAACTAGATTTCAACTGAAAAATGAAAACTCAAACACAGGAGCAGGACTTTTTTTTGAACACGCCCTGATTCACTTCCCCTCAGCATTATCCTCTGCGGGATCCCGGATGTTACAGTACTCCATTAGTGCATGTGAGCTAACGGACTGAGTCAACATCACGGCGGTCTTTTGTATGTTCAGGGTTCAAAGGAAACGGACCATGCAAATCGACACAGATATCTGTTCGACCTCATTGTTCCTTTCGTCAAGCAGTAAATGCATACAGAAAGAAAAAATCCACTAGATCCTTCTCTGCCTGTGTGATGAAGGACAGTGGAATCTTGAGCGATAGGTTGATATGAAAGTGCTGTTTTTATCAATCACAATGTTATCGTTCCTATAGTAACAGCCGATACGCGGGGACTTATCATAAGTAATAATAATGTAATAATAAGAAAAATGGTTAACAGAAAATCAGTCCTGATCGTAAGAGCTTATTAACAGTCTCAGTGTGTGAGCGAGAGAGAGAGAGAGAGAGAGAGAGAGAGAGAGAGAGAGAGATAGTGAGTGTGAGAGAGAGACAGACAGTGAGTGAGAGAGAGAGAGAGAGAGAGAGAGAGAGAGAGAGTGAGACAGACAGTGAATGAGTGAGAGAGAGAGAGAGACAGAGTGAGTGAGTGTGAGAGAGTGTGTGTGAAAGAGAGAGAGAGAGAGTGAGTGAGTGAGTGAGAGAGTGAGACAGACAGTGAATGAGTGAGTGTGAGGGAGAGAGAGAGAGACAGACAGACAGAGAGAGAGAGAGAGAGAGAGAGACAGACAGACAGAGATAGAGAGAAAGAGAGACAGACAGAGAGAGATAGAGAGAGATAGATAGATAGAGAGAGAGAGAGAGAGAGAGAGAGAGAGAGAGAGAGAGAGAGAGAGAGAGAGAGAGAGAGACAGAGCGATGTTGGTGAGTGACTGAAGGATGACTGATGACTGATGTTCATCGCAGCTATAAGCTGTCATAACATAAGATGTTCCACAACATTAAATCAAACTATAAACAGTTCAAACTGGGAACATTTCGTATACTGATACATAAAACATTGTAATGTTGGCAGGTCACTGTTGTACAAGCAGAAATACATGCTCCATGCTCAAAAATAATGACATTTGTGCTGATAGCAGCATTGGGCTAGTGTGTATCACC
>NC_083468.1:6401764-6486764 GCF_030014155.1 Tachysurus vachellii | reverse complement strand
TTCAGCTGGAGCTCCTTTAGGAAAAAGGCATGTCAGTAATGCCTGAAATTACTTATTGATCAAAAGCAGGTGCTAAAGCAGCCGGCACTGGATGTTGTGCAAAAGGTTTACGGCATTAATAATGAAGAGATTTTACTAACTTGCATATTTAAAATTCCAGAGGTTCAAAAAATCAGCAATTCCATTTCAAAAAAATCAGTAATTCTGTGTGTGTGCATGTTCTATAATGATAACACCAAGAAACAACGGATCTGTATTTAAAGTTAATCACAGTCACTTTATTGATAATAGCTGAATGATAATCACTGTCAAACATGAGATTAAACACTCACATGCTTCATTCTAAAAAGATGCTAATCATTGTAAAATGGTTAATTTCCTTTTTGGTTTGGATTTTTTTTGTGTGCTTTATTATTTTTAAATAATATTCAGACCAGTTGTGAAATCATTCATAAATTACATAACGTTCTATATACATTGTTGATATGTATATAAAACTACATTATAAATAATGGAATCTAACATACTGTACACACACATACACGCACACACACACACACACACACCTTATTTTAGATTTAAAAAAATTCTATTTTATTATGATTTTATTGAAAATGTTTATTAATGAATTTGGGTGCTAGTTAAAGGAAATCAATAAACACACTGAAGAAGCTTTTTCTATATTCGTATACAAATGTAATATTATAATATAATGTTATATTATAGATTTGATGGTATCGCATATTATGCTCTTATGTTCGATATTTTGAACATTTTCACAGAAAAACTACTTGAGGTTCATTCAAACGGTCTTAATTCCCCTGCACCATTCCTTTCCACATTATCATGTGGATAGAGATTACTCATCCTTTTAAGCCACAGGCAAATCAGCAAGCTCCATCCCCTAAAGCAGACAGACGTGTTCAGACTCCTACCAAGCACTAAATACCTCCCTGTATCAACTGGAGAAAATACTGGAAACGATTTCTCTATATATCCATACTTATCATGGTGTCAGTTGAGACAGAGCCAGAGATCAAGAACATGAAAAACCCAGACACAATCAATGGACCAAGAAGACCTGACTAGCTGGTCATCCCTACGGCTTAACTTAGATAGCCTGGTACATCTGCCCCCCCCACCACAACCTCACCATTATGAGGTCCACCAAAGGCCAGGGAGATCTGAAGGGGAGGAAAAGTATGCATCAATACTCCTTTCTTTATGGCTTCCAGCTCCCAAAAGGCAAATCAATGAAGTCTAAGTGCCAGCTCAAGCCACAGAAACTGCTGCAGGGTAAACTTTCCTGTTCACTATAGGCAATTATTTCTGGGGCAGTGGTGGAGAAAATTGGACTTCAGGAACTGCTCAGCATCCACACAGTGGAATAAGTCTGTCATGAAACTGCCACCCATTACATCCAAAATGGCTCCTTGTCTAGTATCACAAGGGGGCACTGTTACCTTTTTGATTTTTTTTTCTATCATTTCATTCATTATCTATTCCACAAGTAATATAAGAAAAAACATGGCAGCAATGTAATGGTGATGACAAGTTCCTGTAGCCTGTGAGTAAGCTTGTATCAACAACACGTTTTAGGTGGATTTTATTTGCACATACACTTCAAGTCAACATTTGAGAGAAAATATTTATTAGATATAAATGGGCTGCTTCGATATTAGCATGCAAATACATTGTTGTTCCTTAACCTGCATAGGATGAAACCAGTTCCTGAGAACCTGCTTCTGATTATGCTTTTGAGCAGAACAAAATAAAACTAGGTAGAAAAATGACAGATGGTTGTAGATAGTGTGAGTTCAGACCAGCCACAGAATGAATGAAAAAAGAGCTAATGTATAATCAAAAACATATAACTATACATTGGGCTGAGAAAAGAAACAATCTGTGATATCACTGGCCCATCACTGGCCCATCACTACCAGTTTAAAGTATATGGGTTGCCAGTTTACAGTGACAGCCAAAATACAGCTTTGCAACCCAGATAAGTTCACACCAACTAAGCTTAAAATAGATAAGCTTAAAATAAATCTACAGTACCACATTTAAAAAACATTTAAAAAAAAGAACACAATATATATACAATAATAATTTACAAAAAGAACACAATATATATATATATATATATATATATATATATATATATTGTGTTCTTTTTGTAAATTATTATTGTAAAAGGCTATGTAAATAAAAGAATCATTATTATTATTATTATTATTATTAACAAAACATTTAAAAAAGAACACAATATATATATATATATATATATATATATATATATATATATATATATTGTGTTCTTTTTTAAATGTTTTGTTAATAATAATAATAATAATAATAATAATAATGATTCTTTTATTTACATAGCCTTTTACAATAATAAAAATGTCTTTTTTTAATGTCTTTTTTATTTTTAAACTATATATATATATATATATATATATATATATATATATATATATATATAGTTTAACACCAACTAAGCTTAAATTAAATAATAAAAATGTCTTTTTTTAATGTCTTTTTTATTTTTAAACTATCTATCTATCTATCTATATATATATATATATATATATATATATATATATATATATATATATATATATAGATAGATAGATAGTTTAAAAATAAAAAAGACATAAAAAAAGACATTTTTATTATTGTAAAAGGCTATGTAAATAAAAGAATCATTATTATTATTATTATTATTATTATTATTATTATTGTTGTTGTTGTTATTATTTGTTTTTGTGGTTGTTACACATTAATTGTTTCATCTGTTTTATTACATTTTTACCTGCATAAAATAATGATTTTAAATACACACACACACACACACACACACACACACACACACACACACACACACACACACACACACACACACACACACATATATGTATATGTATATGTAATAAAACAGATGACACAATTAATGTGTAACAGCCACAAAATCAAAATAATAATAATAATAATAATAATAATAATAATAATAATAATAAATTTCATTTACATAGCCTTTTACAACAATAGTGAAAAATTCATCAAATTAAACACACTAATATAGAGAAATTACTACAAATCATTAAAAACATGATTTACAAAAAGTATTTTTCAACAGATTTCGGTCAGTATGATATAATTTACAATGCATATCCTTTAAGTAAATATGACTTATATAATTGCATTATGTTAACGAGGACCAGGCATCATTTCTGGCAGCATGTAATTTAATCTGTTAATAAACACCTGCACGTATGTCTAGAGAATAAACTACACTACCCATAATGCACTCGGTTTCTCCACCCCATCTCCTGCTCAGCCGGTGTATCTGGATACAAAGTCAGCTTCAGCTTCAGCTGACAGTCCGCTCTATGGACACGGAATACACGGGACACAAGGAGAAAAACAATCCGGAGACAAATTGGATCAAAACTGTAGACTGCGGAAGAGGAAAGTGATCCGATTTCGGTTCAGGAATGAAAAATAAAGCGTCGTAATGTGACGTCCGAGGCTGCTGTAGTGATGATGGACTGCAAAGGCAACCAAGCAACCACATACAGGGATATATAGATATATAGATTTATAGATATATATATATATATATATAGATCAGAAAACAGGCTCTTAACCCGAGGATTGTGGATTACATATAAAAACGACTGGACGACTTGAGGTTTATTATTATTATTATTATTATTATTATTATTATTATTATTATTATTATGGTGAAAGGATGCGTCGGTTTGAAGCTTCTCGATCAGCATCAGGTCAGATTTCATCATCCTCGACCTGTTCAAAGGAATCAGAAACGCAATAATTTTACATTCGAGCTATATTATTATTATTATTAGTATTAATAATAATAATAATAATAATAATAATAATAATAATAATAATACAAGAGGTTGCCTCTGTATTTCAGGGATGTTCCTCTTGGAATAACTGCATGGTGCCAAAAAAAGGACATGCAGGTATCTATGCAATTCATGTGGAGGGTTGGAAAGCCTCAAGATGCCTCCCTGGCTTGAATAACGATGGACCTGCAGCCTGTTTCCAGAAAGCTCACAGGTACATGAATTTGATCTTGTGAACCAGTGGACTCTATATAACACTAGCTGTTTATCCAAACCAAAGAAATGGATTTTAAAATGGTTTCCAGCATCGTGTCGTTGACGTGTGGTTAAGCGTGCGGTATGGAAACGTGTGAGAATGACTGTCTAAGAAGATGGAAGGAAAAGATCCTGTGTCTGATCTGAGACATTCGTAACAAGATTAAAATAGTATCGCATACCTGGGTTGCTTGTGATGGGTATGTATGAACAAAATGACTGACTGGATTAATGGTTGTGAGGAAAGCATGTCATGTCATGTCATGCCACATCCCCTTAAAGACCTGTAAGAAAGAAGAGGTGTGAGAGATGCAGGCTGTGATAATGCTCCAGTGGAGGGAACTAAGGAAACCTTGTTCCATGCATCATTGGAGCTGAATGAAGCACCCAAACTGCTAGATGACCATTTAAAATTTGTCAGATTCAATATATTTAAAACACAGGACTGCGTACTGTTTAATAGTAGAAATTCAAGCCACAGTTTTTTCAGACACCTGTTTGAAAGTGCCTTTATCCAAGCTACTACAGAGAGGCTATTTTAATTCTGCTGAAAATAGCTTTCCAATACATAAGAGTAGTGTTTTGTCATTACAGCTGATTTAACACTTCCCTCCGGTTAAAAAAGCCTGCATTTGGTTGATGTGTTCTGCATGGATTTTGTGCATGAGTTAACCGAGATTCTCCTCCAGCTGTTGAAACCGCACCGCTGACTCAGTTCATTTGGAGATGGACCCAAATTCGACAATAAGCAGTATGGGGAGTGGAGGAAATGCCACCCCACTACCATGCACTGGGTGTGGAGGTTCCTGTGAAGCACCACCCCCCTCCATTGTGCTACCTATCATGAATGCAGAGAACGGCAGCAGCTGGAACTCCTCCAACTCCTCTGATTCTCACATCCACCAGCATCACGGATCCTCCAACCCCTACTGGACAGCCGTGTTTGACTACGAAGCGGCGACAGAGGAGGAGTTGACCCTAAGGCGCGGGGATCTCCTGGAGGTGCTTTCCAAGGATTCAAAGGTATCTGGAGATGAGGGCTGGTGGACTGGTAAGATCCAAGATAAGGTGGGCATCTTCCCTAGCAACTATGTGACACGGAGTGATACCACGCTGCCCACTGGAGGTTTACTGGTAGGTGGTGAGAGTCCTCTGGAAATTGATTTCTCAGAGCTGTGTTTGGAAGAGGTTATAGGCGCAGGTGGCTTTGGGAAAGTGTATAAAGGCTTGTGGAGGGATGAGGAGGTAGCTGTGAAAGCAGCACGCCAGGACCCAGATGAGGACATCAGCGCCACGGCGGAGAGTGTCAGGCAGGAGGCACGTCTCTTCTGGATGCTCAGTCACCCCAACATAATCGCACTGAAGGGCGTCTGCTTAAAAGAGCCTAATCTTTGCCTGGTAATGGAATATGCTCGCGGTGGGGCACTAAACCGGGCACTGGCAGGGAAGAAGGTTCCTCCCCGGGTCCTGGTTAACTGGGCAGTGCAGATCGCTACTGGCATGGACTACCTGCACAACCAGACGTTTGTTCCTGTCATCCACAGGGATTTGAAGTCCAGTAACAGTGAGTACACTTTCATGTTAACTAGCATACCCCATACATTGTCTTCATACTGTGTAAAAGCAGTTATCCTTTTCCCCACGTTGTCAAAGTTGATTAATTTGTGTGTGCTACCAGTTGCCAGTTGCAATCCACAAAGGGACAGCTTATTTCTGGATAGGGCACATTAAAAATGCACCAGTCCAGAGGAAAGTGGATCAGTACCAATATTTAGGGAATATTGCCCTTCTGATGCAATACTTTAAGCAAGTGTAAGCATGTGAACATTGTGTGAGTGTATGTTTGCTGGTAGACTTTAGTTACATTTCTAAAACTGAAATATTAGGTGTAGAAATTTTTGAGCTATTGTTGAGCTGGCCACCTAGTCTTGTTGTCTAAGTATTGAAATAACTTTAAACTTAGTTGATATCATGTTCCGGATTTCATTTTAGCAAAGAATGAGATTCTAATACAGCTAGCTAGTTAGCAAACACCAACTTGCTAGATTACTTTCAGTCAACTGTGAGATTGTAGGAATGAATTCAGAAATACTAAACAAATGGTTCCTTTGCATTTGGTTTATTATTCCTTTATCACAGTTACAGCTCTGTCCACCTTGAGTTATAAAACATCATTCGATCATCCTGGTTAACAGAACTGTGGGAGAAATACCAAGAACAAATCTGATAGTGCCTTTAAATAGGCCAAAACAAAACAAAACAAGAAAACATTACTCTAGTGACCTTCCAAATGAGACAGCCTTAATTTGATGGTATTTCTAAGCATAGATAATAACAAACGCTAGAACAGAGATAAGTGGATGTGAGTCAACAGTGTAGCTTGTTTTATTTGTATGAAGGATACAAAATATGACTATAGGAATGCTTTATATAGGGGACGGTGGGATAGTGATTAGCATTATTGACTTGAACTCCAGGGTTAGGGGTTGGATTCCTGCCTCTGTCCTGCGTGCACAAAGTTTACATACTGTATCGCCCCTATGCTTTGGTGGTTTCCTTTGAGTTCTCAGGTTTCCTCCCAGTCCAAAGTCATTTGTTGTAGGCTGATTGGCATTGCTAAATTTTCCGTAGTGTGTGTGAGCGTGTGATTGTGCCATGCGTTGGCACCCAGTCCCCCATACTGTGCTTCAAATCAACTAGGATAGGCTCCAAGCTTTGCCCTCGGACTGTTGTGCAGGACAGAGCCAAAAAATTCTTACATCTGGGAGTATTTTACCTTTATATGATGCTTGTAGGATTAACCAACCTTAGTAACAGCCTTGTTTGGGTCATGGGAGTTTAAATGAGGGTACTACTGTATACTACGAAATACGAAGGAAAGGAAGTACAAAAATACCTCTGCCGGTGTGATTAAAACATAGTCCCATGCACATCACTAGTTATTATGAACTCTAGAAGCTTGGCTGAGCGACTCAAAGCCATAGTTCACAGACCATGCTGACAGTACTGCCATTTTATATCTAAGGATATCTGGAGCACTAAAGAGATAAAGATACGATAAGATACTTATGTAGTCATTGCGTTACACCCCTGGTGTGTATGCATGCTTGTGACACTGATGCACTGAGCACAGAGAATGTTTTGAAGCATCAGGGGCATTTTCTTTGCCTTGAAGATTCACTCTTTCTTCAGCTGTCATCCTCTTCTGCTGAACGGGAGCTGTGGGCTATTTTTGGTCCATTGTGCTACTTGCTGTGGAAATACGTACTTGCAGATGTTGGTGTGCTGGCCACACACACACACACACACACCCGCACACACATATCTATAACTGTTTTTCAGTTAGAGCTTGAAAGATATTCCCTGCTGCTCAGGAGCCAAAGAAAAGCTTAACAAAGTCCCATAATCCACATCTCCCTCAAAAGGGGTGCTCAGGGACGAATTGGATGCTCGTTTACATTGGCCTTGTTTGTGTGAGGTGGGGGTGGGTTGGTGTGTGTGTGGGGGGTATTAGACATTAGACTACGAGCGTGTAGAATTACTTCAGCTCATTATCCAGGTGCTAAGAGCTCAGATATCTTCTTCAAACTCCAGCCGCACTTGGCAAAGCCACCTAGGTGGTGTAGGACGGATCCAAGCCCTGCAGTCTCTTCCCAGCAAACCACTGTTACACGGTAATCAGCCCTCCTCCGCTTAAACTTTTCAGAAAGTAGGAATGTGGCAATTGTGTCACTGCTTCAAACCCAGCTTGTTGCATGCTTTACTACCTGTGATTACAAACTGAAACAGCTGAGAAGGTAAAATAGATATAACTGTGGATTGTCACCTCAGTGATCAGTGACTCATGCAGGATGCAACACTCAAACTTATGATAACATGTCAACCTGAGACAAAGCTACACAATGACTGAGCTGAGCCTTATTATTCATTGTGCACCTTGAGGCAAAAACAATTGAATGGAAATGACAGTGTTCATAAATGTTGCCCGTGGTGGCTAATTTTAACACACTTAAAAACCTGCTCTGTGGAACTAGGATAATCTGATTATGGTGACCTCCTTTGGAGTGATGTCACTATTCCTTTTGTGATCTGATAGGCTGTGCACGCTCGTCAGTCCACGTCCCATCCTTAGCTGAACTCACTCCAGACTTTAGTTACCTGCTTCCAAAAACAAAAGTATCCACCTCTGTCAGGGCATGATGAACAATTTGAGGGGTGACTCAGCGCAGAGTAATGCTATACCACCTGATCACGTTCCCTTATACACTCCTGAGGCAGACGGTTACCAGAATCCAGTAGAAGTGACAGCCAGTAGCCAGCTCACGTGACCTGTACGCTGTTGTCAGGCACATGCTTAAGTCAACAGGAGTGCAGAATCCAGTTTTATCCCTTTTCTCAAATGATCAGAGCTGACCACTTTTAAACCATGTTTTACTTAAAAGCCGAGCAATATTAAAACAGGTTTACAGACTGTTTACATTTATGTTATGTAGACGCATATGTAGATTTACAGCATGACAGGATAGAGATCTTATTTGCTTGCTAAAAACAATAACGGTTATATTGTGACTAAATAACAGGATATCAAATAGTTTGTCATGTAAATGAAACACAAAGCCTTTTAGAACTTCTGTAGCAATTCATAGCTTAATCACATTAAGAGATGACATTAAGAGATGAACAGCAAGAAATATGTGTTAAACTCACTGGCGAGAAACAGAAAAGATGATTTTATTGGATGTCACATTCTATTCATCTTATTAAGAATTTGTAGGAAGATATGTTGTACATGTTTTTTTTGTTTGTTTGTTTGTTTGTTTTTTGTAATTATTCAGTTCAAATCAATTCAATTTTATTTGTATAGCACTTTTAATAATGGACATTGTCTCTGTCGCTTTACAGAACATATAAGAAATATACAAGAACAAGAAATATAGTACAAAAAGTTTATTATACAAAGATTAATGTTATACAAATGTTCAATATTAATATTAGACTTATATTTAAATGTTTGTATTTATCCCCAATAATCAAGCCTGAGATGACTGAGGTGACTGTGGTAAGGAAAAACTTCCCCAGACGGAAGAGGAAGAAACCTTTAAAGGAACCAGATTCAAAAACGATCCCATCCTCATTGGAGTGACAGAAATCAGAGGAGAATGACCGGAGTGATAGTAACTCTTACATAACTCGTTACCGCTGTGATGAGCAGAAACACACAATATGCTGAGGCAAATAGGATACATCAGCAGATACTGCATTGCGTGCCGCTCCTCATTCCTGTCAGCCAACAACAGGAATCTCAGGCTACAGTGTACAGTACAAATCTTCATTGACTCTTTGTAGCTGAATATAGGGAAAAATTTCAGGTGAGCCTCACATTGGCCTCAGATTCCAGATCTTGGCTGACAGGACTGAAACCTGTTGTGGAATTATGTTGTTGTCGTCGTCGCACATTGACCCCTCAGGTTGTGCATTTGGAAATGCTTTTCTGCTTACCACAGTTCTAAAGAGTGATTATTTGAGTTACTATAGTCTTCCTGTCAGATCAAACCTGTCTGGCCATTCTCCTCTGATGCTTTTCATCACCGGGGCATTTCTGTACTGCTGCTAGCCTGAATTTTAAATGAATATTTTGATGTAGAATTTAATATTCTGTGGCATGTAAATAACCGATTTTTGACATAGATTATAAATCCAACCAAATTAACCGAATCTCCTTTTTAAGTCTCTAAGAAATCAGTACATCTTTATGAATTGTTACCTTTTATTTCACCATTTTCCGAACTGGTAAAACCACAGATGCCGCTGGCTGAATTGATTTGAATAGAATTTGACTGGCTGCAAATGTCACTAAATACTACTGGCTTGTAAGATGAAGGGGTGTTCCAACATGAGCAGCAAATAGGATTCCAGTTTAAAATGCTTGATCTGCTTTAACCACAGCCACTCATGCCTCAGGTACAGGTACAACAGGTACAGAGCAATAAGAAAGGGATAGACAAGAGACGAGAGAGAGAGTGAGTGAAGTACAAGTCCTAAGGCTGACAACAACAGCATAGCAACAATGACCCCTTTATCACACTTATATGACAGAACTGGGTTCGTAATGACAGCGGTCGCTCTGATAGCTGGGGGAAGGGAGGAGAGATTGATTGAGAGAACATGAGTTACAGGGAGTGGACCTTGTACTAATGAGAGACCAAACAGACCAAGGCATGTGAGTATGAGTAAGAGTATGAGTGAAAAAACTTCAGGGTCAATGATTTCCAAAGGCACTGTGGTCACCAGGCTAGGGGGTGACCACTAAAGCATTAAAACTAGGGGTGTGTCCATACACAGCTTAACAGAATGCTATGATATGTTATGATATACAGGATATAAAAATGACCTGGCATGTCCCTTATAATAAGGGACATGCTATGATATGTTATGATATACAGGATATAAAAATGACCTGGAATGTCCCTTATAATAAGGGACTTTTTTTTTACAGACTGGCCTTGTTTCCTGTGAGCATCTTACACAATGATGTGGCCTCTACATCAATCTTCTATCTGTTTGCTGTGAAACAAACAGCTGTCTATTATCTTAAATATTCGGAAGAGAAAGTGTATATTCTATTAATAGTAGATATTAGGCTAAATCACATCTTTGAAAGAAATTGTTGTGGTTGAATTTGAGTATAGGTGGTCTTGATTTTTTTTTATAGTGTTCAGTTTTTGAGCTATGGGCTGTTTTCAGTAGCAAACACTTGATTACCTTTCAAAAGTACTAATATTTCTATGTATGCATGCCAATTAATATCATCTCGTGAAATGCAATTTGATTGTATTGGTATTTTGCTTTTAACAATGGACATTGACCATTTCAAAGCAATGTTATAGAAAATTCAGAATTAAAATGACAGAATTAAATATTTAAATTTAGATTTGTCCCTAATGCGCAAGCAAGAGTCAACATTTTGTAATGTAAAGGTTGTGAGATGGTGGTGTAAAATTGGTTCATATGCTGGATTTATTCTTAGTACAATCAGAGTCCTTACAGTTGAGTCAGTTTACTTGGCAGTTGTTATGTCAATGCTGTATGTAATTGAATAGAGAGCTCATAAATGAAATGAAATTGGGGCATAGAAGCCTTTATTATCACCACATATAAACTACAGCACCGTGGAATTCTTTTCTTCGCATATCCCAATTGATGAAGTTGGGGTCAGATGTGATTCAGCAACCCTGGAGCAGGGATGGTTAAGGGTCTTGCTTAGTTGCCCAACAGTGACAGCCAGGTAGTGCTTTGGCTTGAGCCCCAAGCATCCAAGCAACAACCCAAAGCTTTAACCACTTGAGCCACCGCTGCCCATTAAATAAACACCAGAATACTAAAAACGGATTGACATTTCAAACCCAGATTTAAAATGGCTGTTAAAATATACAAAAATGAAAACCTAAGGCTTTGCTAGCCTTTGTACTAGCTTTTTTTAGCAAAGCAATACTAGCTACAAACAATCACCAGAAGCTCCAACAACCTCTCCTACTTACTTTAAAGCTTTACTTCCTTGTAATGTCTCTGTAAATATATGACAAGATTAAAAGAATCCGGTTAACAAGTTATACGTTTTTCTTCCATTCTTTGTTCATTACACAGTAAATAGGAAATGCTTGCAAGTAAGAATTAAAGTTGATGTTTGAAGGAAACTTAATTAAAGAAGCGTTGTTTGTTGCTTTACAACGAATGGAATGGATCTGTCCCTTTATGTTATATGTTGTATGCTAGTGTGGGTTTCATGGTGCCACATTTATGAAGACGCAGGCATTTGTTAAGTGCTTCAAATATCAATATCTGTATCCAGATTTAAGCCCAAAGTGAGTGTGGCCTAAACCAAGAGCTTTCCTTTTTTTTTCTTCTAATGAAAATGTTTTTTGTTTGACAAGCTATCTGTTTATTCCACATAATGTATTTCCGTTCAGTTAATTTCTTAGTTTACTCATAAATTACTGTAGTATGATAGAGTCTTATGTTACATTGAGATCAAATTGTATGGAACATTTAGCAGGAAGCAAGATGAACTTTTGCACAATTAAACCCATTTCTAGGGCCTGTGTCTTTGGCGTGGATATGTTAACTATAAAAGCCTACAACACTTGTTTATTACTCACACAGTGCTGAGATGTTATCTCAATTGCTTTAAAGTGCACTACTAATAAGTAATCAAGTGCATTACTTTCTCTTTGTGACATCACGTGAACCCAGTGATGAGGTTTTCTCAGACAGGGCTGATTGTAAAAGGGCCAAAGATGATTGTTTGCTCTGTGGGTAGAATCAGTGAGTCACTGTCGGCTCTCACTGATGTGCGCTCTGACGCTCTGATAAAACCAGAGTTGTTCTGTGGTTTTTGGTTTCACCTGACGCTGTGGGAACGGGGACATGTGGGTCACCAGGTGCTACTGCTGCTTCCCCACTAACACACGAGACTATATCTTCTTGCTCAGTTTGTGTGTAAATACAAATTGAATTCTGTTGAAAAAAAGGAGGGAATGACTGTGTTTCTTACATCTTAAACAGACACATATCAGCCAGATTAAAATATTCCCACACATATGACAGCACCTTAATGATTCAAATGATCAGATACATAATAAGTCCAGAAATCCTATCCCATCCAAAGAGTACGCTATAGCTGGTACCGCCTTCAGGATTTCAGCACTAGTTCTGGTTTACACTATGTTTAGCTGATTTTTCTTACCTAATAATACCTGGATTTTGAACTCAACCATTCTTGGGTTGGTTTTGAGTTGAAACAGCAGTAAAGAGCATGTTCTTCTTATGAATGTCGATACCGAAAAGGTGCACAAACCAATTTTCCCACAGGATATAATGAGTTTTTTTTAACCAATAAGATATAATTATATACACATATAATATGTGTGTGTGTGTGTGTGTGTGTGTGTGTATTGGAATGTTCCAATTTACCTATGTACCAACATCCCAATTTATTTATATATATATAAATATATAAATATATATATAAGCGAAGATCCAAAGATCCAATATATATATCCAAAGAACCAAAGAAATTCAGTTGAGAAATGAGAGAAATTAATTGAGATCTATCAGACTGGAAAAGGTTATAAAGCCATTTCTAAAGCTTTGGGACTCCAGTGAACCATAGTGAGAGAAATTATCCACAAATGGTGAAAACACGGAACAGTGGTGAACCTTCCCAGGAGTGACCAAAATTACCCCAAGAGAGCAGCGATGACTCATCCAAGATGTCACAAAAGACCCCTCAACAACATCCAAAGAAATGCAGGCCTTACTTGCCTCAGTTAAGGTCAGTGTTCATGACTCCACCATAAGAAAGAGACTGGGCAAAAATGGCCTGCATGGCAGAGTTCCTAGACGAAAACCACTGCTGAGCAAAAAGTACATAAAGGCTCGTCTCAGTTTTGCCAGAAAACATACTTTGAAAATACTCTGTGGACTGATAAGACAAAAGTTGAACTTTTTGGAAGGTGTGTGTCCCATTACATCTGGCGTAAAAGTAACACCGCATTTCAGAAAAAGAACATTATACCAACAGTAAAATATGGTGGTGGTAGTGTGATGGTCTGGGGCTGTTTTGCTGCTTCAGGACCTGGAAGACATGCTGTGATAAATGGAACCATGAATTCTGCTGTCTACCAAAAAAATCCTGAATTACAATGTGTGGCCATCTGTTCCTGACCTCAAACTGAAGAGAACTTGGGTTCTGCAGCAGGACAATGATCCAAAACACACCAGCAAGTCCACCTCTGAATGGCTGAAGAAAAACAAAATGAAGCCTTTGGAGTGGCCTAGTCAAAGTCCTGACCTGAACCCTATTAAGATGCTGTGGCATGACCTTAAAAAGGTGGTTCATGCTCGAAAACCCTCCAATGTGGGTGAATTACAACTATACTGCAAAAACAAGTGGTCCAAAATCCCTCCACAGCGCTGTAACAGACTCCTTGCAAGTTATAGCAAATGCTTGATTGCAGTTCTTGCTGCTAAGGGCGACCCAACCAGTTATTAAGTTTAGGGGGCAAGCACTTTTTTACACAGGGCCATGTGAGTTTGGATTTTGGATTCCTTAATAATAAAAACTTTTATTTAAAAACTGCATGTTGTGTATATACGTATGTTATCTCTGAATAATATTGAAATTTGTTTGATGATCTGAAACATTCAATATATATATATATATATATATATATATATATATATATATATATATATATATATATATATACACACACTCCCTTAACTTCAAATAATCAGCCTGGACCTGTTTGGATTGAATCTTACAGCAATATAGCTCAATTTAGTTTAATTCAGTTTTGTTTGTTTAACAATGTTCATGGTGGGATATTGACACCAAGCAGCTTCAAATCTGGATAGGATTAGATCTCTAATGAACAAGAAAGAGGCCACAGTGACAAGGAAAAGCATGAGAAGTTCCAACCCTGTTGTTTTACTTAAAAGCTCATCCTTTGCTTATCTTCAGAACCAGACTTTAAAGGGAATCTGTCTTTATCTGATCAGCAGATGACAGAATGAAAATAGAATTGTTCATGTGGTTTCTGACACTAAACACTGTGGGACAGAAAGGTTAATGGTAGAATTATGTTTGGTACCAAAGTTGCATTGTCATTTATTTATTTAATTGTATTACTGAGCCAGAAATCTAATGATAACATAGTGTAAGGTATTAGGTTTTCATAGTTGATAGCTACATTAACCTCACACACAACTTTGTGCACACACACTCACAAACCAGTTGTTGTCTATCAGTTGTCACAGTGGCCACCACACAGATCAATAAAGAGATACTGTAAGTCATGTGGCCAGAGACAGTGAACTGTGTATAACACCAAGATGACCATAAAAAACAAAAACAAATATAAACAACACCAATTGATGTAAGCTGAAATGGTGAATAGAATTTAACAAGCAAGTAACGCATAACACAAAGTCCAAGTGTAATTAAAGAGTAACTGAAGCAGGCTTGCTGAAGTCCAAGGTTTGAACTCGAGCTCACATGACCGAGAGAGAAACAGCAGTAACACAGTGTAAACAGAGACCTTATCCACACCCGCACAGCACACTCACAGCACACACACACACACACACACGCACACACAAACACACACACTCTCTCTCTGCCCTTAACCTACTTCATATCACCAGAAACTAATACATCATCTTTAATATACATGTACACATTCCCTGACGCTTGTATACTTATGGAGATGATCACAGGGCAAACAGAAAGGACATTCTTTAAATCCATAACACACAAATGAATGAACACCCACACAGACACACAAACACACACACGCACATATATATATATATATACACACACAATGTATGTGTGTGGACTGACACAAGAAACAAGAAACTGATACACATGCAAGGAGTCTTCACCGCTTCGCACACACAGCGATCTAGCATGGCACAGCACTGCTGATCTCGGGTGAGTGATCCATCGAAGAATGGCACGCAGAGAGTGAGAGGCGTATTGTTCCTAGCCAGCTGGAATCAGGACATTGCTACACCGTGTGCCCTGGCACTACAGTCTCCTGTAAAATTGCTACCACTTCCAGCACAAGCTCAGCCATGCTAACACTGGCCCAGTGACATGAAGACTCACATCTATATGAAGCATTCATTGTCCTTATGAAACAATCTTAACCCTTAACCATATACTGTAAGGCTATGTGTGTGTGTGTGTGTGTGTGTGTGTGTGTGTGGTTTGATGGGGTCAAAAGCCTATTTTCTTCTCACAACTGACAATAACGTCTTACATAGTTTAACTACTTCACATTATTTTTTATTTATTTATTTAGAATGCTAGTCCTTGCTATGCTACATTCAAATGGTGTCATGGTTGCCGTGCCTCTGAGGTAAATACCAGATAAACTGCTAACTCTGGCTGAATATGAAACAGCCATGAAGCTCTGAGACAATGTTGACATTTCTAGCTAACATGTTTCCTCAGCAATTGCTGCTATGTATAATTACAGTGCAATTTTTAGTCATTTAAAGTCATTTATCAACATATCTGAGAGAAATTTTGATATTCCAGAAAGTTCTGTCTCAATTCTGGTGTCACTCTTTTACATTGTTTGTATGCAAGACATGGAAGATAACTAAATCATTAGCTGCAGTGGTTAGTTTGATAGTTTACACATTGACTCAAGATCATGTTGTGTGTTTGTCTTGGAATTTTAAAAGTATAATGTGTACTAAGGCAATACTTTAGATTCTGCTTGAAATTTAGTCATGAGTGACAGAAAATCTTTGTCATTTATACCTTATAAATTATTGCAGCACATTGAATAGATTTATTGTATCCCTCATACACATACCTACAATGTTTGATAGGATACACATATTCCAAATGTACTGCAGTCGGCCAACCAAGACATGATTAGTGTACGAAGATTCAACAGTTTCCATAATTTTTCTTTACAGCTAATGAAATGACGCTAATGTAAACATTGAGTTCTTCAGTGGCATCACTCATATTAGGACACAGAATGATTTACTGTCTGTTATCTGTAAAAAATTCACAATTTAACTGAACACTGTATCGTTATTGGGACAGCTATTTTGGACAACAGGAAACAGTAACAACAAGCACAGCATGCTAACACAGGCTAAAGCTAAGAGGTTATGCAAGTATTCATTCATTCATCTTCAGTAATTGCTTCATACTGGTACAGTAAGCGTCATGTTGGATTTAGAGGAAAACTGGGATCACTGGGTGTTTGAAAGACAACTTGGTTGATAAGAACATTTTTATTACACTCTCTGGGCGCCATTGTTGTCTGAAGATGGAACTTTACTGGAAAGCTGAAAGTAATCAGATAACAGTACAAACATAATATTTGTGCTTTCAGTTGTCTCACCATTTAATCTTTTTCCCAGAGGCCAAACATGAAATTTGTACCTGTTTTGGTTGTTGTCCATGTTCAGCATTGAATGTCTTTGTCATGTCACACTCTACAGTGGTGGTTAATGAAAGTAGAGACTCAGTGATTTAAGTCCTTTATAGTTTTCCCAAGGTTATCCCACCATCACACTGAAACACTGAAATCCAACACTGACTAATATCATATCAGCCTTGCAGCGATAAAATAATTCATTTGTCAATTTCCATTTGGCTGGTTGAATGAACCCCAGTCTACTGGAAAAGAGAGTTAAAACCCACTTGATTGTTTTTAAACCATTTACACTTTTTTGTTTTTTAAAAATTTTTTTCCTGCACATTTCTGTGTAGCATTTTGTCTCACTTTTAATAAATGGCCACATGGGTGAGAAAATGGTGTCACAAGGTGAGGAAAGGGTACGGCCTTTGTGTAAGTATTGCTGTATGATTACCTGTGGCACCAGTGACACTCTTATTGTAGAGGACGGACTGTTGCCAGTCTTATTTGGACACACATCTACCCTTAAGTGTTTAACCCTGAGGACAGGCACAGAAAATTACAACTATACAGAATCTTTTACTTTGATCAGCCACTCTGCTATTATCATGTATAAATCAAAAATATTTTAATATTGTTAAATTATATTACTTTGGAACGTACATTCATTCATTTCTCAGGCATAACGTTATATTATTATATTGTTACACCACTTATATTCCAAAAAGCAAACAGCTCTAAGAAACAAGCTTGGACCAGACTCAGTGGCACAGAGGCAGAGAATGCACTCATTGCTGTCCTCTGTCCAGGCAAATTTCCCTCCAGTTCCTGCTTGGTGGTTTGCATTCCAAATTGCTTTTACAATGTGTGTTTAGAGCATGCCAACTTCAGCAGGGTGTACAGTCGATATGTACTCATGCAGTTTTTATATTTACACAAGATTCTAGATGTTGTAGAAATGTGACTGTGGATATGAACATGTAAGGTGTAGGGTTTAAACAAGATTGTTCAAGAGCAGCCAAATTTGGCCTTGGTGATGGAGATCCAGGGGAACAGTGAGCCCTGTTAGAGCAGATAAACGCCTGAGCAAGTGTTACTCAGCGGTCTGTAGAGAAACGCATGTCAGATGCAGTTTATTCAAAATATCCAATATGAAAACGCTATATATGATAAGTGGACAGGATAAATCTTTTTACTTATCTTAAAACTTCAGACAGTAAGCACCTTATTAATATTTACAGTATTACGTATCTATACTGACAGACTAACATATTTTATCAGACAGAAAAAAAATGTACTGTAGTGTGCAGTGTTTGCTATGGAAAAAAAAAATTGGTGCAAGTCCAGTTATCTAAGCATGACCTAGCCGGCTTCTGTAGCAGACCATCTGTTTCAGTTCATTCAGTCACTTGCATATATGTAAATTATTTAGTTAAAGGAACTTATCAGAACACAGAAAGCTAGAGAGGTCTCACAGCAAAGTTTGGAATGGGAAAGGAATTGAGTGGGAGTGTGTGGGATTATGCGGGAGTGGGTGGGATTGTGCGGGAGTGGGTGGGATTGTGCGGGAGTGGGTGGGATTGAGTGTAAGAGGGTGGGATTGTGCGGGAGTGGGTGGGATTGAGCAGAAGTGGGTGGGATTGTGCGGGAATGGGAGGGATTGTGTGGGAGAGGCAACAGTCTAATCCATTTCACTGTTTGTTTCACTTTACTATATAAAACACTTAATACAGACTGTCAATCAGACTATGTGTTGGCATAGCAACGCACAACTCTCGATCTTGAGCAAAAATGAAACAAAATATTGTCATTGAATTACATATTGTATTAATTTCACACTTTCAGTGTCACACTCTTAATCATGATGAGTATTGGCCAAATCACAGTCTTGCTGGTATTCAACATTAT
The DNA here is from genome assembly GCF_030014155.1 of Tachysurus vachellii. Classification (NCBI taxonomy): domain Eukaryota; kingdom Metazoa; phylum Chordata; class Actinopteri; order Siluriformes; family Bagridae; genus Tachysurus; species Tachysurus vachellii. Next base: position 6,467,776 of record NC_083468.1, on the reverse strand, counting down.
CACACTTGTGTGTTGTTGCTGAAATAAATCATTAATGGTTAAACAATAAAAGGTGTCATTCAGTCATCATTCTGTCCTGTTTGTTGCTTATCTGGATGTTTGTAAGCAAGGAATTTTATGTCACCTGTTCTTTGTAGTTAAATATCATTGATCTATAGCTTTATAACATGGCCTTAACATCAACACTGGAAATGGACAAAAATTTACATGAGGTCTTTCATGACCTTTTCTGAGACATTTTGCTTTTATGTCACACAGGGATGTGTTTGATGCGATGTAGCTCTCTGGATTAAAAATGATGATTCACAATCGATTTTTATTTAAATTTTATTTAGCAATCACCGTAGATTTGTTGTAAGCTCGCCGTGGGACATCATGAATCATCGCAAGAATCGAAAAGAAACAAAACACAAAACGCAAAATAATTAAACCGTGAAACAAACATGGATCAAATCAAATAAAAAAGAGCAAATATACATGGAAACCTCAACTCAACAACCTGACATCACACAGAAAAACTATTTTTTAATTTGTTGTTTACAAAAGGAACAGAAATGGACTGGAGTACAACTTTAGCAATCACCCATAACAGAGACAGACCTCTGGCTAATTAGCCACCAGCCACTACGGAGCTGTCAGTGGGATAACATGTAGTTAATTGCATGGACAGTAAAGATGTTTAAGGCAGAAGCCTTTACATTGTTACAGTGCTGTTTACAATACAATCCTATAATAACCAGCTGGATGTGGGGAAACAGCACAGTAGCAATGAAGTACACAATGCAAATTGACCATTCTGTCTATCACTCAGCATTCTGACACACCCACACTGTTCTAATCTGTTTGTGGAGTTTTTTGTACCTAAAAATACACGGTATGTCCCATATACTGTATGTACTATTGTTTAATGCATTTTAAAGGAATATTATATTAAAATTATATTATATTAAAATTATATTAAATTTATTGAGACTTAAGATACATGGCTTTAATCTATGAACTTATTCAAACCATTTGAAAAGTACTTTCAGCTCCAGAATTATTGGCACCCTTGGTAAAGACGGGTAAAACCACTAAAGTGTTTTAGTGGTTATTTAACTCCTTCCAACCGCCAGGTGTGAGGACAGAAATAATAAATCCTTTCTTAAGCATACAAAGCTAAATAGACAGAAAAACTGCATAAACATTGCACGCAACAAAACTGACACAACTAGGCCACTGCACTTTACAAACACGACCAGATTCTGCAGATTCCAACAATATAAGGATGAACACCCTGTGACCAAAACTCACCGAACCAGTATGGTAATATATATAATATAAACTGGCTATACATATATACAAATGCACCTTGTAGTTTTTGAGATATAGTCATTTAAAATTGAGCATATCATTTTCAAGCAAAAGGCTCAAAAATAGACCTAAGTTTGAACATGTTAATGTAGCTTAATCCCACTGAGAAAATATAAGAAAAAATTAAACCTTAGGTAACTGAGTAAATAATTTAAAAAAATCTTTGGGGGTTAATGTGAATTATAGTGAATAAACCATTTATAAGCATCTAATTTAGAGACAAATTGATTCAACCAAGAAAAAAGATCTTCATTAACCTCTTATATGTGTTCCTTAAAATAATGTGTTATAATAAGCCCTTATCAAAAATATAATTTTTACCAAAACTGAATATTGGTACCCCTGTAGAAGCTGTAATGTTCTCATTAATGTGCTACCTTTTTAAGCTCACCTGAGTGTTTAGGAGCTCTTACGCAGTCAACCATGGTTTCCTGTTTCCCTGTGGTATAAATATGAGGTGACACAGAAGCCAATACTTTTAGTCATTCATCAACATTTAGAAGAGAACACATAAACAGAGACAAAAATGAGACTAAAGTGTCTTTTGTGTATTGTCGTGTACTGTCTTGCACTGTTTGCACCAGGTTGCACAGATGTACTTTACGTGGCCAGGACTAACTTACTTAAGTACTTAGTTCTGTCTTTGTTTTATGTAGCACCGTGGTCCTGGAGAGAGGTTATCTCATTTTTACGATACATACAAAGTACATAGTTAGCCATATGCACTGATTTTGGGTGAGGAGGTCTGGTGTGCAGTTAGATCTGGAGGTTTCTGAGGTTCCAGTTGATCTGAGAGGTTTTTAGTGGGATTGAGGTCAGTTTTTCCACTCCAACCTTGGCAAACCATTCCTTTAAGGTGCTCACTTTGTGCACAGATGCATTGTCATGATAGAACTGGTTGGGCCTTGTAGTTACAGTGAAGGGAAATTGTAATCCAACATACAACGTATATATTCTTATAATCTTGTGCTTCCAAATTGCAGATGTTTGGAGAAGAACCATATATAGTATTTGTGTGATGATCAGGTGTTCACACACCTTTAGTCTTAAAAATGACTTTATTATAGACATATATCTGAAAATGCTCATATATGTTGTTGGGAAAAATTAGGAAGATTAAAACAACCAGAGCTGTAACCAGACCATAATGACCACAGAATCTGTTTTTGTTTTGCTGTCTGTTGACCTGGACAGAAGAGTCCACAAGAGAGGATACAAGGATACTGGCACATCTGGAAAGATCATGTACTAAGAATTGCTTCTGCTTTAATTTCTCTAAACTAATCAAGCATAAAGGGAGAAAAATGTTGGTTGTACAAAGAACTAAAGGCATGAGTGCTAATAATAGTGACTTTTTTTTTTAAATAAATGTCCGTTAAAGGATAGATCTTTTAAAACCCATCTTTTACCAGGGTGCTAGTAATTCTGGAGCTGCCTGCTTTATCTCTCCTGATATTTGAGGTGGATATGGAAGAACCAAACAGCTTAGTTACCTGAATGAAGATAAACAAGGTCAAAGCAGAAAACTGAGACATCAGCAAGATAAATATCTATCTGCCTTTCTAATGCCATGTCAAACATGCATGCAAATATACACAAGAATACAATGTACAACACACATTCTCATGCATCCACACAAATTCACTAGTAATGTGTGCCCTATTTTCTCCCATTTTTGTCTCTCTCTCTCTCTCTCTCTCTCTCTCTCTCTCTCTCTTATCTCTGGCTTTCCGTTCCTCATTTTGGTGCAGTATGAGCGAGGATTCCTAAGCAGATGAGGGAATAGAGAGAGGGAGGATGTGAGATGGAGAGAAAATGAGGAGGGGAGGGGAGTTGAGAGGGATTGTCTGCCGGGTGATGAAGGAGAGGTAGAGTCTCCCAGAGACTGCTGAGGATAGGGAGGAGAACACACACAGTCATTGGACCAAAAAAAGTCCTGCCCAACTTGCTGTGTCAATCTTATTGGCTCAGATCCATGCTTGGTATCTGCACTGTTCTGTTATGTATTTTTTTGTGGAAACTTTTGCAGGTTTTTGTACGAGTTGATGTCTAAAGTAACAAAAAAACAACTATTTCTTAAGAAATGTAGCTGGGAGAATATGATTTAAGGCCAAACAGAAATCATTGTTAAGCAAAAGGTCTTTACCTTCGTGATTAAAAGCTCTACATTTAAGACGCACCCACTCAGCAGTCTAGGACTATTGTGAATTAATAGGAACTGTACTACGGAGTAATGCAGGAAGCAGGAGTCAGGGACCTGAATAAGCTGCAGCATCAGCTCTCCTTTTGTCCTGGAACAACTAAAACAACATGACAAGGCAGTTATTGTTCAACACTGCATGTACAAGTTATGTAACATGGTGTACTTACTTACCGATCTTCATCTAATACAATCATTATGCCAAATTAAAGGACCTTACCCTTACAAAAAAAATCCTTGTAATACAATGGATAATTCTGATGATCTAGAGGCTTTAGGATTCATTTCTTAACACGATGCTAAATTGCTATTCTTAACATAAACATAAGACGGTATTTAAATTATTTGAGGATAATGTGGCACCTCAGAGTCTGTCCTCTAAGATGGTACAGTATGCTAGCTAGTCAGTGCTAAACAAAAACCTGTGCAAAATCTTATTCTGACAGGTTAATTTTCTTATTAAACCGGTCAAAAATGCTATATTTTGACTGGTTAATAGAGTTTGTTTTTATGTATATTTTGGCTGCAGAGTGAGTGTATGACAAGAAAAATCAAGGCTCTGGTACTGAAATTTCCTGTGAAAAAAAGTGGTATGACAGCAGTTTACTAGCCTGCTAGCATTATTTGTAAAATACGGTGCTTTTACACAGTATCAGTGAGCAGCTGATATGTTAGCATAGCTTACCATAGGTGGGATGGAAAGAGAACATGGAGAACATTAGCAGTTTCTTGGACCTTAGAAACATATCAACATATTAGCTGGGAATGTTTAAAATTCCACATTTAGACATTAGCTTAAATAGCTGGATGTACTTTCCTAGTTGTATTTATGTTAAATATTCTTGTGCTGATCCTATTTTCTTATAAATGTGATCTGTTTTTCTAAAAAGTAAGGAATAAAACATAATGAGGCATACTGTTATTGGAAAATAATCCACTCCATGGTTGTGTGATTTCCACAGTAATTTATGAAAAAACGACACAAGCCGTGCTAATGTTTAAAGTCATTCCCTCACCAACTTTTATCAGTTGATAAAATAAATCCCACAGCATAACATTTTACTGACAAAATAGTAAAATGGCATCTTTTTCTGGAAAGATTTGCTGCCTGTTACTGAAGTGCTAGCACTGTAGATTCCTTCCATAAAATATTCAATGACAGTTTCTATACAGAAAACAATCACATGTTACTACATGGGTCGTCATTGTTGTAGTTACTTTTACAATTGTTGGTTTATCTGGAGCTCTACAAAGCTTTCTCTTGTCAATGCCTTGATGATTTTTTTCTGCAAATAGCTTCTGTATTTTTACATAAAAAAAACACCTTTAATCCACCCCCTTTAATCCATCTGCAGCCTCACTACGTCCTACAGGTTGGTGATTACATCTTGATTTGAAACATAGCCTTGTTGAATCAGACGATTATTGTGTGACGGACACAGCAAGTCGAAGGAAAAAGAAGGAAAAGTGTCAGTACAAATAATCTCTAAGGCAAAGAGATGGATGAAAGATGTTTGCTAAGAATGAGACCAAATGCTGCACCAAATCTGATGACAAGGACCAAGTTACTTGTAGATGTCTTCAGAAGACTGGACTTGTAGATCGATACAGTACATTCCTGCTGTTCAGATACAAGAAAGGTACATTTAAAGCAGCCAAAGTTTTAATAGGATACAATTTAGAGCTGTTTCAAACTGTTAAATTGCTGCAATGCCGCATTTTGTTACACTATATCCTTTGAATAGGTAACAATACACACTTAGAAATAGGCTGTGTGACGTGTCTGCTATATTACAATGGGCTTGTCAGTCCTCACCTATTTATTTAGAAAGAAAGTATTTGTCCTGTGTAGGACACTGCTTGCCCCTGTAGACATATTTGCTCAGGTTGGTTCAGTTTGCTTTCTGATTAGTTCACAACCCCAGTTATTTTCTTATTCTTAACAATTCTGATATGAGAGATTAATGCCAACTTGTGAACTCATAAGTACATTCTCATTTTCATTACATTTACATTTATGTCATTTAGCAGACGGCATTTTCCAAAGAGACTTACATTTTTATCTCATTTTATACAACTGAGAAATTGAGGGCCTTGCTCAAGGATCTGGCAGTGGCAGCTTGGTGGACCTGGGATTTGAAATCACAACCTTCTGATTGGTAGAACAACACCTTAACCACTAGGCTACCACCCCCCCCCCCCAACCTTAATGGCCGTCAAGCCGTAATTGTTAGTTTAATTAATTAAGAATTAAAGGGTTTATATTTTTAATGCATGTTTTATCAGTGACAGCAATCCTGATAGCAGATAATTTCTCACTTTGCTTGAAGAGCAGTGTCCAACTTGATCACCAAGGAAACTTTGCAGTAAGCATAATGAATAATAGTGGCTTCGGGTGGCACACACCGTAAACGGTGGTCAACCTGTGTTTGATGTGAGTCTTGACGGCAGACTGGCAAAACCTGTGTGACCGTGAGCTCAAATATCATTCCAAACATTCAAACTCACCCGTAAACACATTCTCATATGAACACACATGTCCGCATATACAGAAGACAAGAGGCAAAACAAAGGTGTGTTAGATCAAACACACTCATTAGTGACACGCCCTCACTTTCGGTATACACATTTTTCTTCGTGTGTTTCTGCCTCGTTCTCGATGATACTCGCGTCACTTAGCATTCTTGCCTTCTTTCACTTAGATGCATGTAACTATGTTTCTTTGTTCAGGATTTTCTCTCTCTTTCTCTCTCTCTCACACACACACACACACAAACACACACACACACACACACACACACATATACACACATACAGGGCCTTGCAGAGACAGCTGTCCCTCACAGGCACAGAGGCACTGAAATAGAAAAGGAGAGTGGGGCCATAACAATGGCTTATTATGAATGTTAGTAGTCATCTTCTGTTCTGCTCTTCTTTCCATACACATAGGCAAGGCCCTTAGACACACACACACATACCACACCACACATACACACACACACAAACTGGCTTAGTACACAGGTTCTATGGTAACAAGTCATATCCTTTCATCCAATCTGTAATGTGAGGATTGGCACAAATTCTTTTTATAACTCCATTCATGTCTCTTATAAGTGCTGTATTAACAAATTTGACCCCACATTTCAACAGATATATTAGAGGTCATAAGCAAGCTCTGTATTTTGCATGATGTAGACATCTCTGAATGAATCTCTGAGCCTGTCACGCCACTCACACACACCTGAACACAAAGGCCTTTACCGCTACCGCATTATGGAATACATCAGCTGTTATGTGACTGTATTTACAGGCATTTATCAAAAAAAATACAAAAAACCCCACCAAAAACAACATATCATTGTATGTCCTAGTTTGATCTACTTAATCATTTAGCTCCTTATCTTATAAAAAACAAACAAAAGAAAAAAAAATTGAAAAAAAAAAAAACAAGGAATAATAAAAATGGGCTTTCAGGATATCAGTGACAAAGAGAACATGGTTAATCTAATACAAATTATGAACTAAATGACTTCATGAGAGTGAGGATTTAGAGGCTTGAACTGAAGCGTTGATCATATCCTTAAATGTAAAACATGTTCTATCACACGAATAGCACTTTGCCTATTTATATTAAAATTTCAGATATATTCCAGTTTAACATATTTGTTATATGACGTTCTTGATATGTGAAATAAGTGAAATTCCACCTGTTCTGTTTATAGCTGTAATAACACCACAAATTCCCGTGTTGATTATTATCTTCACCATTGTAATGTCATTAAACATCATTGGGATTTATATATAAATTATACATAATTTTACGACTCTGTGAGGCAGAAGCATCATTGTATACACCTAAACGCACAGAAAATGCTTTCTGTGTGCTGCACTGGAATGGAGTTAGTCAAATAAAGCCTCTCTCACTCTCGGTTTCTCTTTTGCATACGCACGGGCGATACAGGAAAGACACACAGTGCCCCTCCCTACAAAGGCTCTGAGCAGCTCAGACGAGTATTGATAGTGCAAACATTTCCACACACTGCACCCACACACACACACACACACACACACACACACAGGGAAATGCAAGAGGAAGTCTAGAGAGGAGACACAAGGATAGATATATCATGTGGCCATGCAACTAAGACACAGAGACAGACAGAGAGAGAGAGAGAGAGAGAGAGAGAGAGAGAGAGAGAGAGAGTTTTGACACCTGTTCCCTCACCAACTCTCTTACTCTTTCCTGTTCTCTCTGTACTCAGCTTCCAAATAAAAGCAACAAAAAACATCCAAAATCAAATGAGCACCCAAATGACTTTTTCAGTAACTATAAAACACATAAAAATGATTTATGTGGACTACATGACACTCCCAGCTCCACTAATTGACAGTCAAATCTTTGCATGGTCAGACCGAGTTACATTCATCTACGCCAAGAGCTTCCTTAGCATTTCCCTACGCAGGCGGCTTTAACATAGGCCTGAAAATCATGAAAGGGAAAATGTTTTACTAGTCACAGTCAGACTATTAGAGACAATATGAAGCACATTTCAAAGCTGAACCTCTCTAACATGGGGGCACGGTGGCTTAGTGGTTAGCACGTTGGCCTCACACCTCCAGGGTCGGGGTTCGATTCCCGCCTCCACATTGTGTGTGTGGAGTTTGCATGTTCTCCCCGTGCCTCGGGGGTTTCCTCCGGGTACTCCGGTTTCCTCCCCCGGTCCAAAGACATGAATGGTAGGTTGATTGGCATCTCTGGAAAATTGTCCCTAGTGTGTGATTGTGTGAGTGAATGAGTGTGTGTGTGTGTGTGCCCTGTGATGGGTTGGCACTCCGTCCAGGGTGTATCCTGCCTTGATGCCCGATGACGCCTGAGATAGGCACAGGCTCCCCGTGACCCGAGGTAGTTCGGATAAGCGGTAGAAGATGAATGAATGAATGAATGAATGAACCTCTCTAACAGACAGTGGTGGGTGTAACAGACAGGACAGTAAATAATAGGAATAAATAATAGGAGACAAAATAATAGGAAAGACAAGACAAGAAAACAGATGCCACACCTCCTTCACTGAGACTGACAGGCACAGAGGCCACACCTCCTTCACTGAGACTGAAATGCACACAGGCCACACCTCCTTTACTGAGACTGACAGGCACAGAGGCCACACCTCCTTCACTGAGACTGACAGGCACAGAGGCCACACCTCCTTCACTGAGACATACAGGCACAGAGACCACATCTCCTTCACTGAGACTGACAGGCACAGAGGCCACACCTCCTTCACTGAGACTGACAGGCACAGAAGCCACACCTCCTTCACTGAGACTGACAGGCACATAGGAAACACCTCCTTCACTGAGACTGACAGGCACAGAGGCCACACCTCCTTCACTGAGACTGACAGGCACATAGGCCACACCTCGTTCACTGAGACTGACAGGCACAGAGGCCACACCTCCTTCACTGAGACTGACAGGCACAGAGGCCACACCTCCTTCACTGAGACTGACAGGCACAGAGGCCACACCTCCTTCACTGAGACTGACAGGCACAGAGGCCACACCTCTTCAGTGTGCCTCACAATCGCATCATTTCTGTTTCTGACTTTTAAAGTACATCACTAATAATACTATTGGCTCAGTAAGAGGCTCGAGTGTGAAAACTAGCTAACCAAGTGGATTTATGGTATTATTCAGCAAAACTCTTACCCGCATCTATAGTTTATCTGTGCTTCATTATAGGCTTTGTATATGAAATAAAAACCTGCATATTAGATTGCTTACCTGTTTGGTGTAATTTGACATGTCACAACAAAAGGTGAGGTAGAAAGCAAGCAAGAGGGAGACAAATGCCAAAAGATGCCACACATGCCACATTATGGATTACAAAACACCAGCATTAAAATGTGCAGTGTTTACAGATACAGAGCTCCGTGGATCCATCCATCCAGTCTTCACTGGTTTTTAACCGTTTCCTTAACACACACTCAAGGATCAATAAATCTACTTCTCACACACGAACCATATGTCAGAGATCTTTTTTTTAATATGATAAAAGAAGAAGCCTTTAGAATAAGGCTTTATGTTTTTGTCACAAAACAAAAAAATAATTTCTTTGCATATCCCAGCTTAGGAAGTTTGAGTCTGCATGCAGAGAGGGTTAAGGGCCTTTGTCAAGGGCCCAGCAGTGGCAGCTTGGTGGTGCTGGAGTCTGAACCATGATCTTTTCCTTAACTCTTCTTAATTATATGCTTTATCACCTCTATAATAGCCTTTTAATATTTAAATGGACATTTCTGTCTGCGTGTGTGTGGGTGTGTGAGACAGAGAGATAGAAAGAGTGAGAGATGGAGAGAGAGAGAGTGAGAGATGGAGATAGATAGAGGGGGAGGGAGAGAGAGAAAGAGAGAGAAACCGAGAGAGAGCGAGTTTGAGAGAGAGTGAGAGATAGATAGAGGGAGAGAGAGATAAAGATAGATAGATAGATAGATAGATAGATAGAGATAAAGAGAGAGAGAGTGAACCCTCACTAGTTGTTTCTGCCTGTTTAGTCTATCACTTGGGTTGTTTGTTGTTTAAAAAATCACTTACAGTACATCTAAGGCTGCATCAATATACGCCAAATATAAGTGCATGGCTTTTGGTACTGGTACTGATACTAACACTAGCGTGAAACTGATAAACCTACATAGTTTTAAGCAATCAGAATATTGTTATATAGCTGTTTATCTTGCTGCTCTGTGCTAGTAATGACTTCTTTGTATTGCGTTATGTTTAAGATGTTATGAAGTGGTTGAGAGGTGTGAAGGTGTCCAACTTTAGTGTTTGTATAATTTAACAATGTACAAAGTGCTTATTTTTTCATGTGCAACAATTTCTCTGCTCTACACCGCTTTATGGTCATCAATTCCACTTATCTGTAACCATGACGATCGTTTATAGTGCTATACCGCTCAGGTCAGTTGCCCTCATGCTCTCTATTTAGGTTTAAATAGCATCTTTAAACAGAGTATTGATCAGGATATAAATTTCAAATTACAAATGTTATCCCTAATGAGCAGAAGGGACGGCGGTAAGGAAAAACTCCCTGAGACAACATTTTCATGAAGAATATAAACTAGCAGTGCGGTCACTGAGGATGCGTTGCGTGTCTGGATTCAGCAGCGGCGCATGTAGACAGTGCGTAGTTCAGTATTACTGAGACGTTCACACATCTGTATACATCAATAAAGATCTCTGTGCTGATGCAGCTTCAACAAAATGTGGAGTCAGTTAGGGCCTAATGAAGATTAGATGTGTGTCTGTGTGTTGTGTGTTTGTATAAGAGAGATTATCATAGTGTTTACATGAATAAGGCTATTGTACTGTATGTCTTTGTGCGTCGTGCGTAACATGCATCATTGCGTGTCTGAAAGTGTTAAGTGTGTATGGATTTAGATTATGTTTTCCCTTGGAGTGCTTTACTATATTTATATATACTAAATCGCCCATAATATGTCTGCTAATCAATTCCTTCTCTCGGTACCTCGTGCACATTTTAAAACTAAGGGCGATCGGGCTTTTGCTACGGCAGCTCCAAAGTTGTGGAATAATCTCCCTTTTCATTTAAGATCTGCTACCAATGTCTCATTGTTTAAATCTGCTTTAAAAACCCACTTTTATTCTGTATGTTTTAACTCTGTTTGAAAGTGTAGAATTTTATGTGTTTTTCTTTTGGTTTGTTTTGGATTGTGTTTTTACTTTTGCACTATTCTTGTTTACTTAATGTACAGCACTTTGGCTGTAACGGCTGTTGTTTTTAAATGTGCTTTATAAATTAATAAACCAAACTAAACTAAACTAAACATAATATGATGACATGTTTCTATGTACTGTAGATAATCACATTTTGCGTAAGACATGAAATCAGAAATCAGTTCTCAAGTTGTTAGAGGAAGTCTGTAATCTTATTTTGGACAAATAAACACCATTGGTTCTTTACTGAGAATTCCATCCCATAATTCATCGTGTTCAACTTTACCTTTTAAACCATGATGCATTTATTTTTCACGTGCCTGAAAAGCATGTGCTGGGCTGCTCTTTATTTTCATCGTGTTAAATCTGTTGTCGTGTTGTGGATGATATTTTACCTGTGTGCATACGGATCGAGTAAGTGTGTATGTGGTTAAACATGCAAATGTGTCAGTGTGTGTTTGCGTGTCAGGATGCAACGCCTGGCAAGCACTTCAGGGATATTTCACACACACAACACACACTAAATGCTTCTGAGAGTTGAACGTCTCATAAGCACACTGAACATCCTGTGTGTTAATTTTATTATACTTTAAAGGCCAACAAGACTTAAGGTCAATCAAACGTGTGTTAAAAAAAGAGGAAACAATAAAATGCAGTAACACAATTCCTGGCTACAGAATGTTGGAAAGAAATGTTTGGGAATTGCTTACCATATTTTTTTTATTCCTCTTTATGTTTTTCTGCCTCAGTTCTGATTCTGGAGCCAGTGGAGAGGGATGAACTGAGTAATAAGACACTAAAGATCACAGACTTTGGACTGGCACGGGAGTGGCATCGCACCACTAAGATGAGTGCGGCGGGCACCTACGCTTGGATGGCTCCAGAGGTCATTAAGTTGTCGCTCTTCTCTAAAAGTAGCGATGTGTGGAGGTAAGATGGCACTCTGAGGAGGACGTCTTTTTGTCATATACCAAGAAATGAAGTTATTGTTCTGAGAATGACACCATAGGCACCTTCCCAGTACTTGTGCGCTTAATTTAACCGAGCTGACGTCCTGTAGCTCTGACGAAGTCCAACACTTCATTTTTACTCCTTCTAACACAACCCATTAGTTCATTAGCAACCACTTAATGAGACTAAAAGGGTGTTAGGTCTGTTAAGTAAGAAGTAATAACAGGATCGAAGGTAAAAGCCAGACATAAACACCTTCAACTCACATTCAATTAGCTGTTGTGTTGAGAATAATGCTAAACATGAAAAAATCTGTAGATAGATAGATCAATGCAAATGTTTTTGTCCACTTTTTTGTCCCACTAGTTTCGGTGTACTGCTGTGGGAGTTGCTGACTGGTGAGGTGCCGTATCGGGAGATTGACGCCTTGGCTGTGGCTTATGGAGTTGCTATGAACAAACTGACCCTCCCTATCCCATCCACCTGCCCTGAAGCCTTTGCTCAACTGTTGGGAGGTACTACACACACACACACACACACACACACACACACACACACACAGCAGTAAGATTCCAAAACATCATTTGCAAGATCAGCACTATAACAGTGTTAGTTGGAATGCATCACTCTAGTCTTTCTTTCCGGTTCTTAAGTTTACAGCAGAATACACACTAATCACACAGCTGAGCAGTTCCCTTTTACTGGAATAGGAATTTTCTGGAAACTTAAATCCTTTCCCACAGCATTACGACTTCTATCACATATCTGTACCAATGACAATTCGTTTAAACTGCGATTTTCTTTTTTTATCTACAGTAATATAATAATATTTTCTCTTTTTTTCCCTCTCAAGAGTGTTGGAGCCCGAACCCTCACAGTCGCCCGTCCTTTAGTAGCATCCTGAAAAGGTTGCTGGCCATCGAGCAGTCCTCCATGTTCCAGATGCCACTGGAGTCTTTCCATTCACTGCAGGAAGACTGGAGGCTGGAGATCCAGCAGATGTTTGATGAGCTGAGGGCCAAAGAGAAGGTAAGAAGTGTTGTTATGTTCTGCTAGCACAATGTCAAATTCCTATTTTTTTCATGCTGTAACTACACCATCACCAGTGATGCTGTTCTAGAAAGATGAGTTATCTGTTATCGTAATCTTTACTTAGTCTTTATTTCAAATGTTGCATAAGGAGATGTTTGTAGATGGCAAACTGTCAGCATATAAAGTTTTTCTCTAATAAAATACCTTTTTATGACTCTAAAACAATCTATTATCTCATTTTCAATTCCCCGTCTACACGCAACGTTATCTCAGTGTCCCTAATATACTATTATTCTTTGAGATTTTTTATGTTAAATGAAAATAGATTTTATACTAATGCATGGCGATTATCCTCAAACAAAGATAAAATACAATTTTAAATACACAGGAGCTGCGTTCCTGGGAAGAGGAGCTGGCTCGGGCTGCAGAGGAACAGAGGACACAGGAAGAACTGTTGAAGAGACGTGAGCAAGAATTAGCTGAAAGGGAGATCGACATTGTGGAGAGAGAGCTGAACATCATAATCCATCAGATGTACCAGGAAAAGCCACACGTCAAAAAACGCAAGGGTCACTTCAAAAAGAGTCGGCTCATCAAACTGGGCCGCGACAGCAACTGTATCAGCCTGCCATCTGGTGGGTTGGATAGAAAATACAACCGGGTGATTAATATACTGTTCAGTACATTTTAAATAAATATATGATATAAAAACCCTCTCTGATTGTTTTGTGTAGATTTTGAGCATAAGATCACAGTGCAGGCGTCTCCCAGTGTGGATAAGAGGAAAAGTCAGGGCAGCGAGAGCACGACTCCACCAGCCAGTCCGGGTGTTATACCTCGCCTCAGAGCCATCCGACGTGAGTAGATGTCTCTAGAACTTCATCATCTAGCATTTACATGAAATATTTGCAGTCAACTCGGAATGCTCGAGATTATGATGAAGTGCTGTGATCAGGAGTGCTAGGATCTAAAGCAGAGCCATGCGGATTAATTTGAAGGTTTGATGTCAGTCCTAGAGACACCGTGTCCCTTTGGACACATCGTTCGAGTGATCTTTAAAATAATATCTACAAAATATTTTACCGAATTCTATACAAACTCAACTTCAACCAAGCTTTTTAGGTTTTGCATTGAAGTCTAAAGCAGTTAACAAGTAATGAATTGTGGGTTATGTAATAAAAATATCTTCTTTCCTATGACCTCTAGTGACTCCGAGTGACGGGAGGAACACTTGGGGCCGTACAGCGGTGTGTAAGAAAGAAGACCTGGCAGGGGCTAAAAAGAAGGGCCGTACCTGGGGTCCCAGCTCCACCCACCAGCGAGAGCGAGTAGGAGGAGAAGACAGGTACACAACTTAATCCATACACCATTGCAGATGTGCTAAATTATGGAATCTTTTGGAGCTATGTATATAAATATAATAAATAATTGTCAAGAATAATATATAAGTACTATATTTGCAGGTTAAAGTCACTTGGAGAGGGCAAGGTGTGGTCTTCCAGTGCTCCTAATCTGGGCAAGTCCCCCAAACATGCTCCTATAACTGGTGGCTTCTCCAGTCTCAATGAGATGGGTGAGTTAGTCTTGAGGGAAACATTTTAGTTTCTATGGCAACAGTTTCTTAAGCTGAAATGTGTAAATGTTAAGCTAAATATGCTAAATATGCTGTAATATGCTAAAGTTTTCTGAATGGAGATTTATTTAACATTTTTGAAAAGAGTTAATTGAGGAAACACGTATTTTATGGGAACACACGTCGGACTTAAGGCTTCGAGTCACTGTAATGTTTCAGTTGTCACTCAAGTTGCTTGACAACAAACTAGAAATTTCTACAGTGTTAATCTAAATTATAAACCGACCACAAGATGTTTTTTTTTTTATAAAAAAAAAAGGGTCTAACATCCTAGGATCCATTCTCTGAAGGAATTCAGTGTAATCTCTCATGTCTGTGTTTCTGTAGAGGAACAGAGTGAACTCGAGGAGCGATCGGCTCCGGAGGGAAGTAGCAACGGAGCGACAGAGGATGCCAGCCACACATGGACGGGTGTAGGGCCGGGAGTGGGTTCCCAGGATTCTTTGCGGCGCTGCAATCAGAGGAAGAAGAGTGACATGGTACTGCTAGGCTGTGCCTCCATCTTGGCTGCCGTGGGCTTCGGCTCTGACCTGCTCCAGCTGGGGCGATTGCAGGTAAAAAGAGGGATAAATGACACCTGCCTTTTAGATATGAAAAGCTTATGTGATCTTTTATATGAGCTTGATCACATTTAATTAAAGCTTAAAACTACTTTTTTCTTTCTTTCTTTCTTTCTTTCTTTCTTTCTTTCTTTCTTTCTTTCTTTCTTTCTTTCTTTCTTTCTTTCCATCCTTGCTTTCTTGTCCTAGGATGTCCTTTCGTTCTTTCCTTCTTTCTTTCTTTTCTCTCTCTCTCTGTCTCTCTCTCTGTCTCTCTCTCTGTCTCTCTCTTTCTCTCTCTCTGTCTCTCTCTCTCTCTCTCCCTCGTTCGACCCTTCAATTCAGAAATTCAGTAGTTATGTGTAATTCTCATTCACAAGCCACATTTAAGTTAATTAATCGATTGTTCATTAATTCACTAGTACAATATATTAAGCAATTTGAGTGCGTGTGTGTTTGTGTGTGTACAGGTAAGTCAAGATGAACAGGATTCACGTGAGGAGAGAAAAAAGAAGGAAGGTCTGTTTCAGCGCACAGGCCGGTTCCGGCGTAGCACCTCACCCCCAAGTCGTACACTATCCCTGTCTCTGTCTCACAACCGCCATCATCATGAGTCAGCACTGCCCTGCCTGGACCCGTCTCCTTCTGTCACACTCCTGTCCCTCTCCTCTCTTTCTGACTGCAACTCCACTAAGTCATTGCTGCCCTCAGACCCGGACGATCTTATCCCAAGTCCGAGCGGCACCATGACCTGTCCGGCACCAGCTCTAAACCCTCTGCTGGACCTGAGAGCAGAGAGTTTTAAACGGGAACCCAACCAGTCGCTCACACCCACCCACGTCTCCGCCACCATGGCTGTGAACCGCGGGCACCGACGCACGCCGTCTGACAGTGCCATCAGACCTCGTGCACAGACAGTGACAGGACACCAGCGCACGCCCTCAGACGGCTGCATGCCAATTCCTCCCATCACACCCACTAACACACCACAAACAGGTGAGTCAGCAGGAATGAGTGTCAGCTAGGGATTAACACAGTGCTACAATCTGTATCTGTAAGCTTTATATCCATAACTGTATCTGCCAAGTTCCCAAATAACCTTACATGTGTTTGCATTTGTCCCTGCAATGTGGATTTGACTTAAACTAACTTTCTTTCTTTCTTTCTTTCTTTCTTTCTTTCTTTCTTTCTTTCTTTCTTTCTGCTTTTGTTCTGATTGGTTCAGGTTCTCGTGACACGTTAGACATCCCTCGTCTCCCGGACCCATCCACAATCTACCCTGCGGTGCATCGGCGTAAACCTCCTCCTTCTTCAGAATTTCAGACTGGAACCCTCGAGCGGCCTAAGACATTGGAGTTTGCCCCGCGTCCACGCCCCACCCCGGTCCGAGCGCGTCCGGACCCGTGGAAGCTGTCTTCACTGTCGCGGACACTGAGCTCATCACCAGGGAGCAGCTGTGACAGTCCACTAGGTTCTGGGGACAGCGGGGTCAGCGCGGGAGGCACCACTGGACGCCAAACTCTACTGGATATGGACATGGAGGGCCAGAGCCAGGACAGCACGGTGCCTCTATGTGGGCAGCAATCAGAAGCCACTTTCTCATAAAATCCCATGAAACCTCCGTTATAACCACATGGCCAGCATATTCCTTAGAGCTATGAATCTCCTAGCTCTGTCCTGCATATCTCATGGAGGCCGTTGTGGTTGGTGTCTTTATTAGATTGAATATCCCAGAAACCACGGCGACCCCTCACAGTGTGAGAGTGTGAGATACGTTCTCAACAGACAAAACAAAACAACAAAAACAACAACAAAATCACCTGGAGGGCTGTGGATTATCTTTCAAAGCCACTGCAGTGAAGCGCACTGTCAGAGCTGCAGCACTTTTATGAGCTCCATAAAAGTAAAGGTCAAATCCTACTGCTTGCATCATTCCCCCTATAGATTGTTCAATAAAACTCTCTTTTTTTAACAACCAGGTAATATGTATGTGATGAATTGCATTAGCAAAGCCATTCCTTTGATACTGTATTTTCTGGACAAGAGGTTGCCCGTGATTTTAAGACAGACGTCCCTTAATTATGAAGGAAAAATAATATATAATAAGTTTGCTATTAAGTCACAAGAACTGATAATCTTAAACCAATATTGTAATAGCCTGCTTAAGCTTTTGTCCCTTTAGTGATACCACAGGCCAGGAAGGAATTGTGTGAGCTTTTGTTCATTTTTAATTCTTAATTTCATGCTTGAATCCTTGTAGTACGTCCCTCATGTGAGATCCAAAGTACCGCATCACGCAGATACGATATATTACATTCAATCCAGTTAATAACTGTGAAGCACAAAAAAAAGTCTAAATTTATCCGTTCACAGTTATTTCGGAAAAATATTCTGCCTTTTCTTAAAGGAACTGAAACAGTGGTCTTGATTAGCATTCATCTTCATAGCATTCCAATATCAAGCTAATAATTTGATGGTATTTTACTTCCTAATTTCATTTTTAAATTGTGCATTATTTCTTGGTTGTTTTTCTATTATTTATCTACATAGTTTAGTCATTCAATTGTTCTGTATCACTCTGGATATCATGATACAAGGAAGCACTTATACAGTTAATCTAAATCCTGAAAAATCAACTAGTGGAATATGATCATATTTGGCCATTTGGTAATATTTCACTTCCTAATTGAAGGCTTCTGAGACGTCAGTGTGTTCTGTTTGCACATAGATTGCTCAGAAAGATTTTCCCCATGCTTAATTACAGTTAGAAACTGGCCAAGACGTGTTTAGGGGCGGAGCCTTGTGAATTGTTTTAGTGACTCAAATCTGTCATAAGACAACAGTTAATATACATACGGCTCAAATATTTGGAGTTGAAAACTATGGCACTTACCGTACATTATAACTGGCTGTGTTACAATTAGTCTATGAAATGATAATTAGAGAAGATTAATGTGGGGCTTATAGTCCAGAAAATACGGTAGATCTAAGCAAAGGTTTGCTTTTTCAGTTTTTGAGGAGAAGACTGACCATCTCAGGCTCTCTGCAGAACCTAATCAGAAAGCAGGAGCTGTTTTAATGTGAAGGCTTTGTTTATCAGCAAATCCTGATGTACAGTACAAATTGCCTGTGTGTAAGTATGTAAGCAAGAATGTGTGCATGTGTCTTTCCGTGAGGATTTGTCATAGGAGTTAAAACGACTGAGAACTAGCCTCATCGGCTGTTTACGGTTGAAATGCACTCTCACTTCCGTTTTCCTCGGTAAACTGGAACATTGTGAGCATGAAGAAAGGAAAGGACTGTTATGGTCAAACGAGGGTCTCCGTCCGTTTGCAATAAAATACGAAACATACCGTACCGTACTACCTGTATTGAAACATACATGCTTGTTTACCTCTTCACTCGAGACCATGGAAGATCTTCCTCTGCCTACACACTGATCTGAGAAAAAGGAAGTGCTAGATGAAGATGTAGTCTTTTTCTTTATTCTGATGCTCTATAAAATGCCGCTGTAATCAGGCACAATGAGAAGGATGCGTGATGACTTCATTCTGTTCAGAACAAGGAGCCCTTAACCTTGTGTTTATGACATTGTCATAATTGTCTGAAGACAGAATACACTTTAAAGCTCGAAGGTTCAACCTGGTAATCGACAGTATTTTTTCAACTGTCTGCCGGTGAGTGTGTGTGTGTGTGTGTGTGTGTGTATGTGTGTGTTATTGTTATCATTTGTATGATATGTGGAGGGATGATCCACAAAGCTGTCTCCTATTTCCTGTGTGAAAAGAACTAAGAGTATTTATTAAAATTATTGTTATGATTGAAGGCGTGATGAATTATTATTCATTATTGGTGTGAATAACAAACATATAAACAAACAAAAAAAGTAAAAAATCAAACCAGTAAACATCTCACTAGGGTACATACATAAGCAGGCACCTAATAATTATTAAGTCAGTAGTTTAATATGCTGATTAGGATTTTAGATAAGACTCTCATTGTATAAACCACATCTTAAGTGCATTGTTTGTAATGCAAAATGCATTATAATATGCAATAAATGCAATTTCTGCATATGATCGATAGATTTATTAGGTTTAGACTAGGTGTGCATTGGACCTCCTGGTGGGCCAGTGAACAGGGAGCAGCCAAAAAAAAAAAAAAAAAAAAAAGACTGGGTGTGCATTGACCATAAAAGCTTTTGACGTGTAGTGTTAAAAATAAGCATATGAACTCTTTCCATTAGATGTCGCCAAATTCACAAACAGCCGAAACAAAACATCACTACATTAGTACTACAAAATTATATTTAAAATAATACACAAAATAGTAAGAAAATAATTAAATATTATTAGACATTTCTGTGTTCTGTATATGTTATATTTAAATGTGGAATAGTTTAAATAATAATAATAATAATAATAATAATAATAATAATAACAAAAATTATTATTGTTATTATTATTATTCTCTCTCTCACTCACTCATTTTCTACCGCTTATCCGATCTACCTCGGGTCACGGGGAGCCTGTGCCTATCTCAGGCGTCATCAGGCATCAAGGCAGGATACACCCTGGACGGCGTGCCAACCCATAGCAGGGCACACACACACTCTCATTCACTCACGCAATCACACACTACGGAAAATTTTCCAGAGATGCCAATCAACCTACCATCGGGGGAGGAAACCGGAGTACCCGGAGGAAACCCCTGAGGCACGGGGAGAACATGCAAACTCCACATACACAAGGTGGAGGCGGGAATCGAACCCCGACCCTGGAGGTGTGAGGCGAACGTGCTAACCACTAAGCCACCGTGCTCCCTTATTATTATTATTATTATTATTATTATTATTATTATTATTATTATTATTATTATTATTATTATTATTATTATTAATGTACTTAAACTATTCCACATTTAAATATAACATATACATGCTGTTTATTTAATAATAATAATAATAATAATAATAATAATAATAATAATTTTGTTGTTGTTATTATTATTATTATTATTATTATTATTATTATTATTATTATTATTATTATTATTAAACAGCAATACCTACAACATGCAAAAATATATGACAATAAATGCTGTATACTATAAATTCTATTTACCATTTCTTCTCATCTGATTACTACAAAATATTGAATTATTGTAAATAATGTATATATACGTATGTATGATCAAATTATGTAATTATATATATATTAGCTATTGCTAAAAAGTCCTGATGTGTTAGATCTAACCATCTAACCTACATGTTTAGCTATCATGATGGGCCTGTTGTCAAAGTTACTCAGGTCCTTAATCTTGCCTATTTTTCCAGCTTTGAACGGATCAAATGTGAGAGCTGACTGCTCATTACAGCTGATCACTGTCTGTGTGTACACATATATGTAAAATAGTGTGTTTATATCTTTCTGAGAAGCACATCAGACCAACACCAGAAGCCACAATATAGACATGATGGATAAAAAAACAATACATCCTATCATTACTGCACATCACCCCTCCCAACATACCCGCACACAAGCATAGCTGTGCTCTGCCCCACTGCTCGTGTCTGTGAAAGCAGACGCCACTCTAACACTTTCAGACGCTAGTCAGTTACCTAGCAACCACCCTTCACTTCCATGGCAATGCTATAAAAAGCCACAGTAAAGAAAAGAAGCCAGGAAAGGAAGGGAAGATGGTGGACATGGCAATACTGACACGACAAGAACATGCTTCTAAATGTGTCTATGATCAGAAATCCAACACATTCAAATCCAAACACATTCATTTACCTAAGAGCATTGTGTTACACTATCACATGAGCCGTGCAAAATGTCTGATTAGTATTCGTTTTGTGTCAACGAGCGATTTTCCATCCTTTTGCCAGCATGGTAGAAAAAATGTACCCATTAAATATGTGCTTTCTTTCTTTTTTCTGTTCATTTTTGTAACCCCCCTCTCCTTCCAGTGGCATTTAAAGCAGCAGGAGGCATTAAGGAAAAGCAGTCAGTAGTGACAGCCTCATAATTACCCCATGAGGAAGGGACTAAAGAAAAAGCAAATAATGTCTGAATAAGGAGGTGAATTAGGCCTTCAGGATTGAACAAATAATGCGTTGATTCATCTCAGACCTGGGCTTCATGTAGTCAGAATCTCCTGTGAACATGCTTAATTATCACACTGCATCCTGCACTCATATGAAAGCTTCCTCACAGCTCAGTAATCATGCATTTCTTTCTCTTCTGTGAGTAAGTGTTTACTGAAATCACAGCTTCAGAAAATATCTTCGTATACATATCTTGTGTGATGTGCAGCAGCATTATAAAACACAGCCTTAGCTTCTGAAGTATATTCTATTTATTTTTGCTTCATTTATCTTTCTAATTCTATGAGACGGAGGTCATTGTTTAATAAATAAAATTTGACCCTTGAAGCTGTCTTCTGACAATCAAATTTTTATTTAAATTTAGCATAAATTGGCCATAAATACAATTATAGTTTATTATTCTTACACCTCTAAAGCAGTATATTGTTATGTTTTAGGGGGTCAATTACTTTTGGTCATTCGTGCATAGTTCATTGTCTTTGCGGTGCAGTAAATCAATGCTCTAAACAGTAATAAGAGCATTGAATATATATATATTCTCACAGTGGTGTGAAAAAGTTTTTGCCCCTTCCTGATTTTTTTAGTTTTTTGCACATTTGTCACACTTTAATGTTTCAGATGATCAAACAAATTTACATATTATTCAAAGATAACACACATAAACACAACAACAAGTGTTTAAATTAAGGCTTTTTTTGTGTGAAAAAACGTGACTGAATTACAACAATTCTGCAAAGATGAGTGGACCAAATTTCCTCCACAGCGCTGTAACAGACTCGTTGCAAGTTATCGCAAACGCTTGATTACAGTTCTTGCTGCTAAGGGAGGCTCAACCAATTATTAGGTTTTAGGGGGCAAACACTTTTTCACACAGGGCCATGTGGGTTTGGATTTTGTTTTCCCTTAATAATAAAAACCTTCATATAAGAACTGCATGTTGTGTTTACTTGTGTTATCTCTGACTAATATTTAAATTTGTTTGATGATCTGAAACATTAAAGTGCGACAATATACAAAAATACAAAAAGGAGCAAACACTTTTTCACACCGCTTCATATATAAGAAATAAAACCTGTTGGGAGGTTCTCTTATTTAAAAATAAATAAATAAATAAATAAATAAATAAATAAATAAATAGATTTTCTTTCTTGTCAAACAATTTCTTTTCAGCTCATTTAATTCACACCTAATTCACCTTTTCTATAATTTGTCTCTGCACTGTAGCAATTTCAGCTGTTGTTACGCTTCAAAATAGTGTCGTTTTCATTGGCATAATGTGACTTATAATGTAAAGACTTCTACTTTCTCTTTCCTTTTCTTCAGCCGTTTAGTCGCCATTTCATGCTTTCAGCATTCTCTGTGCTTTACCTTTTATGGAGTTATGTCACTAAATGCAAATGTCCTGTCTTGAGAATGCACTTTATTGATGATTGACCCATAAATGTACTTTTTAAAATCTGTTAGACTTTTCATTTACAGACAACTTAAACTTTAACATGATAAATATGTTTTTCAGTACTAAATGACAACACTTAGGGAAAAAAAAAAACAATTTATATGAACGTCTCCCTTTCAAATCCCCGTTGAAATAACTGTTACTATTGAAACAGTTAATTAGTATAAATTGTATAGATTAGTATAAATATGATTTGACTTTCAGACGACTTATGATTTTTATTGTCATAAAAAATAAAGACCACTTTCTGACCAATTACATTTGAGTATTCAACAGAGTTGTGGAATTAAAAGCTTATAAACATTAAATGCTAATATTGCTAAAGGATACTATACCTCAGACCTGAGGGGCAATACAGCTATAGCTGCTATTATTTATATACATTATGTATTCATAACTGTGCAGTCTTTCAGGAATTCGCTACAGTCATGATGGTCCTTGAAAAACCTCCACAAGAGGTCACCAGACTTGTGAGTCTATTGTCTGATGGGTCCGGATTGTTATATCCGGATTATTGTCATATACCCAGTAACTTCTGTTTCCTGTTAGCCTGAATGGCTTGGTTTCAGATATTAGAATTTTAATGATCCTGCTCTGAGGGCACTTCTAGCACCTCTGAGGTTTGTGGGTTTGTTTGCAGTCTTTGCTCTTGTGTATGGAGTTTGCATGTTCACCGTTTCCTCTGGGTACTCTGGTTTCCTCCCCTAGTCCATAGACTTGTGTTGTACCTGACTGGCATTTCTAACTGTTCTGCAGTGTGTGGGAGTGTGAGATTGCATGATCAAGCTCTATGATGGGTTGGAACAGTGTCCATGGTGTCCCCTGTCTTCTATCCCAAGAACTTTGTGTAGTATAATGGTACAGAAATTGAATGACTGCAATTTTGGCCATTTGGACTGTTTGCTTATTATAGTAATAATTATACATATGTATACATTTATGGCTTTTGGCAGACCCATGTTTCCAGAGCGACTTACATTTTTAACTCATTTTACACAACTGATCAAGTGAGGGTTAAGGGCCTTGCTCAGGGGCCCAGCAGTGGCAGCTCGGTTGATCTGGGATTCAAACTCACAAACTTCTGTGTGGTTGTCCAACACCAAAGTCTTGTATTATAAATTTATAATAGACTACTGTACTTCCAAAACCAACAAAAATAGACTTAGATTTAGAACATTGTCTAAAACCCAAAAGATACATCATGTTTTCTTCTGGAAGCTAAAAATGTTCATTTGGCAAGATGAATGCTGTTTTTTTCCCCTCCTCTTGCTGTATTGATCCTGTGTAGGTGTGCAGGTTAGCGATTGTAGGTAGGCTGTTGAAGGCATTTAAAGATGTTCACAACTTTCACATCCAAAATAAGATGTCTTATATCAAGCTCCTGAGAAAAAAACAAAGAAGCGCATGGAGGTGTTATTTGGTCCGATTCTAATTCTACAGAGCAGCAATTCTGCAGCTCCGAATCGAATCTTTTAAGACTTAACATTTCTAAAGAAGGCAAAAACCAGACAGGACGCTCGGTGTGTTTTTCTAAAGTTTATTTGTTTTGAAATACATATCAATAGTGCATTCCTGGGCTTGCAGGTAAATGTAACCAGTTCTTAGGTCTTCCGATGACACACTCTCGCTGAGGGGGCGAAAACATGAACCAGCAAGACAGTGGGATAAAAACCATAACAACCATAACAACCAGAAGGTCCGAATCGCTCTCTCTCCAGAATAGACGAAAGAATGAAAAAAGAAACCAGCGAGTTGTTTATTTGTGTTCAGGTCTGTAGGGTACCCTCACCCCTTCAACTACCTCCTTCATCGTCATCATCATCATCATCATCATCATCATTATCATCATAATTATACATTTCTCATAATTATACAATTCTTAGGATCTCACTTGGGAGGTCAAAGGTCATACCCCCAAAACCCTTGGACTGCAATTCAGACAAGACTGAAGTTGTGACATCACAAAAAAGGCATTTAACAGAAAAGAAATTTTTAACATATAGACAGATACAAAGTTGCCCCTTTTTGATCTTTAAATATATATATATATATTTTTTCATAATCTCATTTATTGTTCTTTCTCGTATATTGATAAAACAATTCCGTAATGTAAAGCTCTCCACAACCATTGTTTTTTTTTTGTACATCCGTTTTAAAACCACACATCTATTTGAACATTCAACGAACAGCTACCTCAAGTGACATCAAAGAAAAACGAGCACAGCTAACTGCTTCACTTTTGTCCATCAGACTTCTCTTTTTGTGCTTCAATCACACAATCCTGTGTCGTTACCATTTGACCAAAGACAGCCAGCACACGGGGACATAAGGGACACGTTTAACAGAGCTAATGACCCAGACTCCAGTGATGCATCGCTATCATCTTTGCCCTTTACATAAAAGTTTTTATAATCAATCAAATTAAATTCAAGATAAAAAGGCATAAAAATCCAAACATCAGGGCGACAAACATGATACAGAAAAATCTAGAAAAGCTGGGAAGTCCGAGAGCTGAGAAGAAAGCTAGCAAGAATTTGTTTCTCAGGTCACTATCTATCCTCATCTCAATCCACGCTCGGCGTCCCCAAGAGTCGCACTGACACCGTTATCTCGCATCTCAGGTCAGACAGAAATGTCTCAGCTGACTGGTAGCTAATGCAAACTGGAAAATAAAGTGACTGCATGAAGTGGTTTATTATATGCAGGTTATTTGTGATTTAAGCAGTGGAAGGCAGAAAAATTAAGATTAATTATTGATGCTTCCAGTTTGGGACATGCTGTAAATTTGGGTCACTGGACACTGAGGATGATTTAAACTATTGAATCCGTGTTAAACCCAATGCTTTGCTAAAGCCACTGACAGCCAGTGTGATCATTTAATTTCTTTTCATGTCTGAAAGATATTTCTTGAAATTTCTCAAGAATCTTGAATTTTGCTCAATTCATAACAATGAGACGAGGATGAAAAATGGACAACGACAACGTAGCCATGATGTGCTAGGCTCATCATTAGTGGTACTTGATATCACATGGCACACAGTAATACAGATGTGACTAGTATAAAGCGTATGAGTGCTATAATCTTTTCCTCTGTCTTGAAAACCCTTCAGAATATCTCGCGTCTGGAAACACTGTCAATGGTAAAACTCAGAGAGGGCAAGAGCCTGACGTTCTACAGGGGAATTAAAGGAGATCAATGATGTGGGTTCACGAAACGACTGTTAGCTTCAGAGCAGCATTTGCTTCTTGTTTTTTTTTTTTTTTTAAAGACAAAAACAACATCACAAACTTGCTTAAACAAATGCTACTATTGTACAACGAGCGGCGAAAGAACGCAAATAGAACGTGCTCGAAATCGAAGGACGAATTACAAATGTTAGAATTAGCCCTTAAATTGAAACAGTTCAAAAAAGATTAAATACAGCCAAATTTGAGAAAGACAGAGTGCGACGGAAAGAAAGAGAGAAAGAAAGAAAGAAAGAAAGAAAGAAAGAAAGAAAGAAAGAAAGAAAAGAAAGAAAGAAAGAAAGAAAGAAAGAAAGAAAGAAAGAAAGAAAGAAAGAAAGAAAGAAAGAGAAGAAAGAAAGAAAGAAAGAAAGAAAGAAAGAAAGAAAGAAAAGAAAGAAAGAAAGAAAGAAAGAGAAGAAAGAAAGAAAGAAAGAAAGAAAGAAAAGAAAGAAAGAAAGAAAGAAAGAAAGAATAAATGAAAATGCAGGCAAAGAGATCAGTATTATCCGGTGATACGGAATTGCATTTTCTCTCCTGCTCCCTTCACCCAGGAAGAAGGAGGTGTGCGATGGAGTACACTTAAGTTCAAAGGTCATCTGCTTAATCCTAGACCCTATTTATAATTTGTTTCTGTGCAGCGCTGTGGCTTTGATATGTGTGCTCTTTTATAGTTAAAGATGGTGGCCATACAGTAATACACCTCCACCTCTCTATAGCTACACTTCACTGCTCGCTCACCTCCCCAATACCGTAGAAGGTCCTTTATCAGGTCCGTGTGAATTTTCCTACAGACTTCCAGTGATTCTTGTCGCTTTGTCGTTTTTTTTTTCCAAATCGTTTTGTCGAACAGTACCTGGGAAACTGAAAGCACCGGGGCAGTTTGGTTTTAAAGGGACAGAGAGGATTCAGAGCGGGAGAGCTGAAGAGTCGAGGGGCGTCTGTGCCGAAAGCAGTCCGTCTTGACTAAAGGGCACAGTACAGGGGTCCTGGTAGTCCGTAGTACAAGGGGTTTAGAAGAAAAAGAAGGGAGAGATTTGTGGAGAGGATGGCCACATAAACAGAGGAATGGGCAGAGATTAACCCAGAGCCTCTTTGTTGCTTTCCCGCACTTGTTGACTGCTCTTGCTCATCTTCATCTCCGTCAGCTGGATGTATCGCAACACGTTTGTGTCTGCAAAAGGATGGGAAAAAACATCAGATCAGGGTTAGTATACATATTTGAGTGCATAAATCGTTTACTCTTAGGACCAGAGGGTTTAAATAGGGTTTAATCTGAATTTTCAAGTAAATTTAGGCCCCATATACAATTAATGAGCAATTTATTATGAACACTACACTAGAGCCAATTCTTCATGGCATGGATTGCTCATGATGTTGGGAACATTCCTTTCAGATTCTGCTTCATGTTGACATGATTGTATCATTTCTCTAGATATTCCTCACAGATCCGTTGACTGAGAAGGCCACCGAAGAACACTCGAACTCTCTGTCTGCTGTTGTAGCTCATCCGCCTTAAGGTTTGACATGTTGTTAAGCTCACCACATGCTTTACAGTGACTCGCTGTAGCCTTTCTGCAAGCTCCAACCAGTCTGTCCATTCTCCATTGACCTCTCTCATCATAAGGCGTATCTGTCTGCTGAACTGCTAATCAATAGGTGTTTTTGCTTTATTCCACCACATTGACTAAACTCTAGAGACTGTTGTGTGTAAAAATTCCAGGATTAAGCAGTTACTCAAACCAGCCCATTTGGCACCAGTCATTGAGATCATCCTCTCCTGCTGATGGTTGATGGTGAACATTGCCTGAAGATGCTCACAAGTATTTTGAGCCTTGTATCTCTGCCACATGTTAGGTTGATTAGACAACTGCATACATTTTTTTTAATGATTATTTAAAAATATATATGTTTTACCAGCAGTTAAACTTGAACTGTAATTATATTCCTCCTTCAGAACAAAAATACTTTCCAAGTGTTCACAAAACTAATAATGAACGAACAGAATTGTGTTATTTGTAGCAAGACTTTCCCCCCCCTAAAATATGGATCCTTAAAATAACACCGTCCTTCTCCTGCCTTTGGAATAGGAAAGATATTATCTCAGGAGCTTAAACACTGCACAAATATATTGCTTACCTAGGCAGCTTCCTCCTAAATAAAACACAGAGACCCAAAGTTGTAAACAGTAATATAATGTAAGCCCTTAAAAAAATATTAAATTATTTGTCTGTTCTTGTCCATAAAGGAACGTCTGTTAATTGGTCCACGCCAGAAATATAGATATTTCTACAATTATTCCTACATGCATACAAAATGAACACTTGAACATTGTTTACATGCATCACTTTTTTCCTTATTTTTAATATTTCTATACCTATAGACACAGATGTACAAGCGAACATGATTATGAGCATGATTAACTATATATTACTATATATATTATCTCCTCTGTTTAAATAAAGCCTACCTGTAGGTTCACGGCTCTTGGCATCGCGGAGGTAGCGCAGGGCGCAATCGTAGTCTCCCAGATGGTAGAAGGCGATGCCGGCACGGTACATGGCTTTGAAATGGTCCTGCTGATGACCAAGGACTTTCAAACAATACTCCTTCACTCTCTCATAATTCACCAGCTCTGACTGAAGCAAACATGCTATAAATAGATAGATAGATAGATAGATAGATAGAGAGATAGAGAGAGAGAGAGAGAGAGAGAGAGAGAGAGAGAGAGAGAGAGAGAGAGAGAGAGAGAGAGAGAGGATAAATAAAAAAATCACATTTCAAAATCCAAAATCTGCAGTTATTAATTTCTTCAATAATATTGCAATTAAAGGGGCCATGATGATACAATACATACATAGAGAGAGAGATGGAGAGAGAGAGAGAGAGAGAGAGAGAGAGATAATGATAAAAATTTGTGTACTTAAAAAAAAATGTAAAACCTACAGTTATTAATTTCTTTAATAATATTGCAATTAAAGACGCCATTATAATACAATACATACGTAAAGAGAGAGAGAGAGAGAGAGAGAGAGAGAGAATAGGATGGATGAACAGAAAAGTGCAGAATAGAAAATAAAGCAAATACCAAAATAATCTTATTTAAATTGAATAAGAAGAAAGAATAAAAAGGCTGTAGTTAATGTGTGTGACTTTTGCGTGTGAGTGTTTTTTTCCCTGTACAGCAGTCATTAAATATAAGGAAGGCTTGAGAGCTGCAGTTTAAATGCTCTCTGTCTCAAACTGCAGATATGTTCATTATCCCAGCATGAAGACCTAATTGCACCTTTTAGGGTTTGTAAGATAAGCAACAGAGGTTGAGCTAAACTGTTTTATCTGCAAGTATGTTGAAAAAGATGTCTTTATTTTTCAGGGATGAATATTTAAAACAGAATAATGAGAATATTATGATGAATCAATGAAAAAAAAGGTTTTCTAATCTTTAACTGTACAGTTTTGCTGAACATGTGAATATCGGAGCCTCTGATTCTGGCTGACAGTCAGAGTCGAAGCCAATAGTCTGGTTTATTTGGAACCCAACAGTTTTCTGCTGTTCAGAGTTCAACGTGTTGTGCTTTCTGAGATGTTTTCCTGCCGACTCGAACCCGTCTGTCCATTCTGCTATGATCTCTCATCGACATTACATTTCTGCAGAACGACATCTTACTGGATGATTTTTGTTCTTCATTCCAATCTGTCTAAAATCTAGAGACGTTTTAGGAGATCAACAGTTTATGAAATACTCAAACCAATCTCTTTATCCCCCAAAAATCATACAGTTAAAGTCACTGAGATCACAGTATTTCCCTATTCTGGTTTGAACATTTAGGCTATACTTTATTTCCCTGAATCAGCAGGATATGATGCATTACACATGACTCATTGGATAATTGCATAAATGTGCAGGTGTCTTCCTAGTGAAGTGGAAAGTAAATAGATATGAGGAAATATTCAAATTAAATTACACTTGTATGTAGGTACATTTATTTATTTATTTATTTATTTATTTTCATTGTTTATATTATTATTGTAAAGAAATAACATTAAGCACACACATATATATATGTTTTTGTTTGTATTTATTTATTTATTTTTAAATAATAAGAATTATTATTTTTATTGTTGTTATTATTATTGTAGCATTTTATAATATAATAAGATAAAATAATATTATAAAATAATAAGATTATAAAATATGCCATAACGTTTAATTTGTACTTCAGATTAATTTGTAAGCATTACATTATATATTTGTAATGAAACTGGTCTGAATTTTTACTGTCTATTTTGCATATATATCTTTCTCACCATTTTGCATTTATTTCTCTCTTGGACAAAGTTTCAAAGGTGAAGAAAGAAATGAATGCACTCTTCGACTCTGGAACTTTGTCCCTGTAATAATAAAAATAATTCTGTTTTTTTTTTAAATTTATTTAATACAAATGTGTCATTTTGAGTGTAATTCATTTCTGTCATGATAAATAGCTTTGAAAACCTGTGACGTGTGACATGCTGTTAAACTCTCTTGCTATTTTCACAGCATTATTATCATTATGATATTCTACACTAAATACAGCAAGAGCAGAATAAGAGCAAAATACATCTATGTCAGAATTCACCAGATTAATAACAGCCGGTCTAAAGCATTTAGGTCATTTTTAAAAATACTCGACAGCTGAAATCCCATTTCCTACCCCATTTCCAAGTTCAATGAATAAAACATTACAAAAGAAAAATGCTACAGCTAATTAATAGCTGTGTGAAAGGGTAAAATTAGATGCATTGGACCCTGAAAGAACATCTGCACTGCAAATGAATCTGAGTTCATGCTCGGTCCTGTGTCACACATTTTAAACAGAGTGAATTGTTCTTACTGTGTGTAATTCTGTTGTGGAAGAAGTTTGCGATCAGCAAAAGGGGTGGTACGTGTGTGTATGCGTGACAATTTTCTATCTATCTATCTATCTATCTATCTATCTATCTATCTATCTATCTATCTATCTATCTATCTATCCATACATCCATCCATCCATCCATCCACGCAATCCATCCATCCATCCACCCACCCACCTATCCATCCATCCACCCACCCATCCATCCATCCATCCATCCATCCATCCATCCATCTATCTATCTATCTATCTATCTATCTATCTATCTATCTATCTATCTATCTATCTATCCATCCATCCATTCATCCATCCATGCACCCAATCCATCCAACCACCCATCCATCCAACCACCCAACCCACCCATCCATCCATCCATCCATCCATCCATCCATCCATCCATCCATCCATCCATCCATCCATTCATCCATCCACCCACCCACCCACCCACCCACCCATCTATCTATCTATCTATCTATCTATCTATCTATCTATCTATCTATCTATCTATCTATCTATCTAGCTAGCTATCCTGTGTCCACGTAGTTTGCATGTTCTCCCTGTGCTTAAGGGTCTTTTCTGGATAACCCAGAATAATCCCCCAGTCCAAAGAAGTGTTGTAGGCTGTAGTGGGTGAATGGGTGTGTGACCATGTGTCCTGAGTATCCACCGCATTGTGCCCAGAGTCCCCTGAGAGAGTCTGCAGGTAGCCTGTGGCTGTATGTAGAATAACCGATCCAGAATATGGATGTATGGATGCATACACAGATAGATGGATGGGTTTATCTTCAACTTTATCATCTTTTGGTCATTTTGTTAAAGATATGCACACATTTCAATCACATCTAAAAGTATATTTATTCTTTCAATATAATAGATTATGAAATTGAATGCTGATTATTCTCTTTCTCCTTTCTGCTTTAAGCTTTAAGCTGATAGTAGGTTATTGATCAGATTGGGTTGTCAAATTGTAGGTAGTGTGAGCTAATTTCTTCCACAGCCATTGTGTGGACTGATCTCACATGATGTTTATTAGCACTCATATGAATTGTGTATCTCTAAATGGCCTTGTTCCCTTTAATGAGTCACCGGTGCCAACCGAGTGCCTGGCAGACTGACACAGGTCTGACCCTTGCCAAGGTTAATGTGTGTAAATGCGCAGTGCGCAGAGGACATCAGAGCTTGCTGACCACTGCATGGTGCCACTTTCTCTCTTCCTTCCTTCATTTATTCCTCTCTCACTCCTCCACCTATCTTTCCATCTGCTACTGACGATCAGACACCTCTTTGAAATGAGTGAGCGAGAGCAAGTGTGTGTGTGAGAAAGAAAGAGAGAGAGAGAGAGAGAGAGCATTCACACTGGAGATCTCTGATCACTAATCTAAGAGCAGGTGTGTGTGTAGACATTTAAAACTACTTAACATCTGTGCTCTGGACTGACACAGCTGTAAGATCCAGATACACAACTGAGAAAAACATTTCATGCTCCAGCAAAAAAAAATGCAGAATATAAAAAAACTAAAATTCATGACACGCTTTATATTTAGATAATTGAACAGCTGACCAGAAACAAGAACAGAGGAATAGAATGAACCACAACACAACCATAGACGCAAGAGCTAAAGCATTAGATCGATACAGACACTCGTGACAAATCAGTCAGTGGTTCTACAAAATAAATGCAGACATGATCGTTTGGATAATAACTGTACAGATCCCTGGATTTTAAGAACATATTCTACTTAATTTAAATCAATCATTACAGAGCTTTAACCCAAAACACAACTGAACACAAATCCACACTAAGGAAAACAATTAGACGTGATGTTTCCCACATCACACAGTCGACCATACGACCGATTCCGTCACACCCTTCTCAGGAAGAACATTCCAGACTACTAATTACCCCAGCCCTATAATCACGGCACTGAATATTTGTGAATTTCCCTTTTTTTTCAGTGTGCTTTATGGTTGTTTGGCCACTTTGCTCAAAAACGTTTGTATTTGTATTGAAATGAAATCTGAAAATTTTCCCCTTGCAGTTTAATAGATTTCATTCTGTCTGCACCATTCCTGTGGTCAAATAAACAAATAAAATAAAATAAAATAAAATTGTTCATTTATTCTTGAATGAATGAATCCATTTATGAAATAATTAAATAATTAATTTAATAAAGGCTCATTAAAGATTTTTATTTGTCACTTACACAGTTTTATAAAGTATTTATATATAGTATTTTAAATCAACTTGCAGTGAAATTAAAAGACTGGTTATAAAAGGAGAAAAAAATGAATATAAATAATAAGAAGGAAAAAGACATAATGTAAGGTGCAATAATGTTACATGTAGTAACAGTTGAGAGATTGCAAACATTACAAAATGGAAAGTGATACATTAACATGTCAGGGGTCACAGTGGCTTAGTGGTTAGCACGTTCGCCTCACACCTCCAGGGTTGGGGGTTCGATTCCCACCTCCGCCTTGTGTGTGGAGTTTGCATGTTCTCCCCGTGACTCGGGGGTTTCCTCCGGGTACTCCGGTTTCCCCCCCGGTCCAAAGACATGCATGGTAGGTTGATTGGCATCTCTGGAAAATTGTCCGTAGTGTGTGATTGTGTGAGTGAATGAGAGTGTGTGTGCCCTGTGATGGGTTGGCACTTCGTCCAGGATGTATCCTGCCTTGATGCCCGATGACGCCTGAGATAGGCACAGGCTCCCTGTGACCCGAGGTAGTTCGGATAAGCGGTAGAAAATGAATGAATGAATGAATGAATGTTAGAGCATATTTGAAGTCAATTCAAAGCTTTCTGTGTGACCGAAAGCTAGTTAGCTAGCTAGGGGACTTCATGTAGCCATATATTGACATGAATGGATATATTGTCCACTGACATTTCTACATCAAATTAATGACATTTTTAACTTTTGAAAAGTTAATTCATTTGAATACAATTGTATTAAATGTGATTAGGAATTACATTCACGATGTATACTATTTTGATAACAGGCTATTGATAATGTAGTCAAAAAGCTTCTGCAGTTCAGTAGATAACTGCCTAGTTAATTAAAAGCTCAATTTAATTAATAAAATGTTTGTGTGAAATATGGATGGCCAGATGAAGTGATTAGGAATACAAGACGATGCTACTTATCTTAGAACTGAGTCATTAAAGGAGAGTCGACTCATAATGAGTTAATTTTATTATGTGATGCTAATTCGTTACCAGCCAAGACACAGAAAATGTGATGGTGCTGCGTAATGGCAATAATGATGATGTGAGGGAGTCTCACACTGCGTTAAAGAGAAACGGTTTTTATTGCAATATTGTAAAATAAAATTATTTTACTGAAAACAAGAATCAAAGATCCTAAGCCAAGGAATTACATACTCATGTATTATGCGTTAATTAGCACTGTGTCATGGATTACTTATTCATTCATTCATTCATTCATTCATTCATTCATTCATTCATTCATTCTATGCTCATTTGCAGACTTGCTCTTTTTTCTTTTTTGCATTGCTACCTTACCATTGTATATACCCACATGACTGCTGTTTATAGTAACAGCAATATATTATTATGTTCATAGTACGTATCCTCCTGTATATTTTTTGTTTATAGTAATAACAATATATTTTGTTTATAGCACACACCCTTCTGTAAATTTCAGTTTATAGTAATAGCCATATGTATATTATGTTCATAGCACATATATATTCATCTGTATATTATTTATATTCATAGTTCATACACATCTGTAAATTACTGTTTATAGTAATAGCCATATATTTTGTTACAGGACATATCATTCTGTAAATTTCAGTAAATTTCAGTTTATAGTTATAGCCATCTGTATATCATGTTCATAGTACACAGACATCTGTAAATTACTTCCATATTACCACTTTATTTAACTTATTTATCTCATGTAAACACTATATCCTGCACTTGCTACTATTGCACTCTGGTTAGACCTAAACTGCATTTCGTTGCCTTGTACTTGTACAAGTGTAATGATAATAAAGTTGAATCTAATCTAAATCTAATCTAATCATTCATTCTTTTGTTTCATCCTTTTTATCCTGGTCAGGGATAACAAGGCGGATCCGGAGTCCGTCTGGATCCGGAGGCAGGTATGAAGCAGAAAGTGATAATTTGGTATAAATTTTAATTGCAAAACTGATAAAGAAGAAATATTGTGTGTATAGATGACATTTGTTCCAACTGAAGTATCAGTATCAGTTAGATTATAAAGTCAAATGTATGCAAAACCCTAAAATGTAAAACTCATGTTAAGATCTTGCGAGACACGACCATCAGAGCCAGAGTAAGGAAAACAGGCGCTTTAAGCAAAACACTGACCACAAATGTATTTCTTAGTTATTTGTTGTTGCAGCTGAATCTGGTGTCCTCCATTGTAATTTTAAATAATATTTTTTAACTGAAACACTTAACTGTAAATGTAACATTGATTTTCCATTTGCAACGTACAGCAGCTGAGGTAATTTCTGCGTATTTTCGTGTCCCTTTCTCAAATGTTGGTGTCCTGTGATGACCCCCAGTGGGAACTACATGGGCCTGGTGAAATAGTAAACGCTTGTCAGCTTCAATCTCGTCCTCACATCGCTCTCTCTCTTTTATCCAAACTGCTTTAGGCTCCCCGGATCCTGCTAAGCTTCTCCTGTATTAGGTTACAAACCATAAACGCCTAATGGATCCTAACTCTTATTGTAATGTCTCGATTTTTCTCATTCTCTCTGGACCATGCTTGCTCCACCCAAGCTTCGGTGCATATGCGCAAACTCAAAGCACATGCACAAACATGCTGCAACAGACTAATTTATCTCATAAATGGATAGGGCGTCACAATGCGGATACAGGGAATTGCACTTAAGCGTGAGCTGAGTGAAATAATGATGGCTTTGGGGCCACCCATTAGTGGGTCTACTGCACTTTCATCTGCAGCTCGGGCCAAGATCACAACACAATAAGACTGACAAGGAGATCCGAGAAAGCTAGAAGTGGTCAGCCCGCTATGGCAAAAAGTAGCACTCTAAAGTGCTCTAACTTATGAGGAAGATTGATCGATATATTTAAAGTCTAGAGAGGATAAAGTTAGGAGCACTGCCTTTCTCCATGTACATCAAGCACATCTGTGTTATATGGAGTTGAATCCCACATGAGGCCTGAAATATTCTCTTAACAGGTGCAGAAACAGGTGAGTGGTAACAGATGCTTAGGATTTCCTCACCTCCTGCTATTTTGACAATGGATAATACAAAACCTTCTTCATCTACAACAAAGGCTGTAGCTATAATTGGTAGAAGTACATGTGTACATGGAGGTTTCCATGACCCACGTTTTTGCAGCATGAGATGCATGGTTGTGACTGGTGGGACAAAAACCTCCCTAAACCCTGGCACACCTCAAAGCCAACGGGCCAGTTGAACGCAGACATTCCTGTTAGTTCTGCATCAGCATAAAAGAAAAATAATTCTCCAGACCATGAGGTGGCAGTAGACTGTAACCACGACGACAAAAGAACCCCCCACCCTATTTCCCTAGAAAAATGTGTTAACAGAAAAAAAAACCTTAAATGCTACTTGAGTAGATGCTCGGTACGGCTGAAGGTTGACAAGAAACTTCCAGTATTATTGAGCTGAATTTTTAAAAAAAATGGAGTCACAGTATATACAGTATAGCACATGTTTGGCCAACCCTGTGTTTTTATATAGAAATCTACACAAGACAGGTTCCCTTCCTCAAAGGATTTAAAGTTTAACCCCTTAAGAAATCTAGAGCCGTAAACCATCCGAATGTCGACCGGCCGAAATTGGCGCTTGACTACATTACCTACATCACATGATCATGTCACATGTCTCACAGAGCTCTCAGCAATCCTTCCTAAGTCCTGGCTTCTGTAGGCTTCATTGTCAAGTTTTTTAAGTGAAAGTGATGTGACCCATACTCGGAATTTGTTCTCCGCATTTAACCCATCCAAAGTGCACACACACAGCAGTGAACACACACCGTGAACACACACCCGCCATTTATGCTGCGGCGTCTGGGGAGCATTTGGGGGGTTGCAAACCCACAACCTTAGGGTTAGGAGTCAGACTCTCTAACCATTAGGCCACGACTTTGTCTTTGCTTTATGTTCAGTGTAAATATCCAGTACATTTGTGGTACTTGTTTTTGGGCATTTCACTGTTTGTTTTACAGTTTCAGTAAAATCTGCAGTTCCATCCTACATAATTCTGACACCAAACAGAGCTTGTGGAACTCTTTCCTAATGCTTTTCTAAAGCTGTTGCAAACGGTTCAGGCGATAGCCAAGCAAACTGACTTGGCTACTATTTCTATGCCACAATTTTTTTAAACAGTCTACTCAGCCATTTTGTTTCTCTACATTACAAAATTACAGCTAGCTATCAGACTGAACACGATCAGAACACACTCAGTCTCTCTCTCTCTCTCTCTCTCTCTCTCTCGCTGTCTCTCTCATTCAGTCCTGGATGAACAGGTTGACGACTGGTCCCAATGCAGGAATAGTGCCAATGTTGTGCAAAAAAAACTTCGACCACCAGTCAGTGTGACGTATCAGGGTTTAAAAAGCTAAATACTCAGAGAGAAAGAACGATGACATAAAGGGTGAAAAATAGAGACAGGGATGCTGGGTACAAAAGGTGAGGCAGTTTAGGGAGTGAAAGACCTAATTGATTATATGCCCTCCTCCTGCAACATCCATTTCCACTTGACAGCACTGCCCTGTCACTGTCCTTCCACTGCTTTCCTCTCCCTCATCTCCCTCACCTTTTCTCCTCCCCATTCTTGCTTCATGGCTTCTTTTTCCATGACAGGTCCAGTGCCCGCAGTGATAGTGGAGCTAATTTAATGCCAGAGTTACAGCGTCGCTGATCACCTTGCTGTCATTCAGGCAGTAATTAGTTCTCTGGGAGCTTAATGGCTGATGCAGGGACCATCATTCTTCCTGATGTCTCTCCTCCAACTGCTTCCTTCTTTCCCCTTCTGGCCTGTTATTTTTCACATGTCTGTCCATTTCCCACACCATACCTTACATCTCCACTCTCTCCATGTTAGTCATTTCCAGTATTTCCTTATTAGTCTTAATCACAAATAAGAACAGCATGCTCTGTCCTCTATCCCATCATCTGAGAGCTTTGTGTCCTATCTTAACCTGACAGAAATGTGTCTGTTCTTTTACAGGGCCCCTGCGTGTCTTACTGCATTGTGAGATTAAGTAGCTACGGTTTCTGCAATAGCGCTTTGTTCACACATTGATCACATGATGCAAATGGTGTCTTATTGCTTGATTTGAAATGGTGTTTAGTTTTCTTAATAAGAACTCAGAAAAGAAAGATTCATTTAACAGAGCCCTCGTTATGTCAGCTGACTTGCAATTGTATTACAAACACTGATAAACAGTAATCCAACAGACTACTCCTTCTGATCTTTTTGGTATTTCAGAATAAAATAGAGAAACTAGCTCCACTGTGTACCAATATTCACTCATTTATTCATTTAGTAAGCACTTTATCCTGGGTTACAAATATCAATATTTCCAGGTATCTTTAAAATCCTATTTAATATTAAAATGTTAAGAAAATTTCACTAAAAGCCAATAACAATAAATGTATTAATAATTCAGCAGTGTCATTTTCTCTTATCCATCCATCCATCCATCCATCCATCCATCCAGAATTTTCTGAACCACTTATCTTACACACGGTCCAAAGGAACCTGAAGCCTATCCCAAGATCTTGGGACATAAGATATAGGAAGGAATCGAATCACACACACAGACACCTGTTCACACTCCTGTTCACACACATATAAAGAGACCAATCAGGCAACAGTGGATGTTTTATGGACTGGGACAAGAAACCTCAGAAGCACAGGGAGTATCTTGCAGAGGTTGGAATCAAACTCCCAGCACTGGTAGTGCAACGTATGCAAACCACAAGGCTCACCACTAAGCTCAAGTAAAATTCACAATTCACGGTTTCTCCAGATGATTTCCTTCAAAAATCCGAAGCAAACCAAATCAAATAACATGTGGCTCTTGTTAATTGCAAGTACCTACCTAGTTAATGATAGCAAGCTGCCTCATCACTATTTATATCCAAACATTATAGTCAATTTCTCACTAGTCATTTTATTATGACATCACATTCCCAAACTAAATAAAAAAAAATCCTGATAAGCCTTTTGCATAGAAAACAGCCATCAAGTACATAATAAAATGATATGATTATAGCTTAGACTAGACACGACCACAATCTAAGACCAAATTATTCTTTATATTAACTTTTTGTTCTATGTTTATGTTCTGTAAAGCTGCTTTGAGACAGTCAATTGTAAAAAGCGCTATACAAATAAAGTTGAATTGATTTGAATTGAATCTCATTCAGATTATAGATGTTTGTAATAAATAATATCATAATTGTGTATTCGTTTACGATAGATTTTCAGCTACACTGACATAACGATATTCAATATTCAATACAATATTCAAAAAAAATGAAAGAATAATCAATACTTGGATGTGAGATAGTGTTTATTTGTAGTTGCTGACCATGATGCTTCCTCCTGACTGCCTGATGCTATTTATTCCAGGTTTTGTGTTTAGGATTTTTGATTCTCCATCGACTAGTCACCAACCTCCTGTAAGCCGGAGGCAGAAGGCCATGACTTTTTGCATCTAATGGTTTAGAAATCCAATCACAAAGTTTTGACCGCACTGTACAGTAGGCGAGTTGACGACACAACAGTAGCTCAGTAGTCAAAAAGAGTTGATATTTGAGAATAGCACTGTGACTGCATATATAATTTAAACACTTCTGCCCTCTGTGCTGAGGGACACTTCCTGTGGTGCGTTCGACAGCCTGTTGCTAATGCACTATCACTCAGTTCAATGCTACTTGAAGGACACTGCGAGAATCCTAAATCACTAGACATTGCTTGTAGTTGTAGACACAACCGATGGATCTGCCCCCTTCAATGTTTCTCTTTTACCCCTTTCTCTCTTTCTTTCTCTCTCTAAGCGAATATAATAACACTGAGCACATGGAGTGAACCATGGCTAAGGTCGCAGTCACATAGTGCCATACAGCACCAGCTCTGAAGCTGCTGCAGAACTGCATAGCAACACCAGCTCATATCCATCATAATATTATTCCATATTTATCACTCTGTGCTGGCTTTCCATCTTTCCTGCATCTGTTTTGCCCAACTTTCTGCACTCTCAGAATATTGAACCATATCAGCGTGTTTGTTTATATGAGGATGGTTTACAGGATGCATGACTCAGCTTTCCCATAACCGCACATGGACGGCTGCAGCACACCAATCACATCTCAAACAGTGCGTGAAGTAGAGCTGAGAAGATTCACAGATTCAGATCAGTGCCCTGCGATCTCAACATTTACACGACAGTTAATATCACCTGATATGTGGTGACAAAGAGCTTTTTTTAGTAATACTGTACTATTATTTAAAAAAAAATATAAGCATTAAAGATTTAAATCTCCCGTTCTTTTTCCTTAATGCCCTTCATGCTTGTTTAGTCTTTGTCCCTGACAGTCCTATGGGAAGAGCTGTGGGCTTTTTATCTGCCAATGAAAGTGTGACCTCTGTATCTATCAGTATCAATGAAAGAATACCGCCACATCCCTATTCTATCCGTCCTAATTATTATCCGAGATTAGAATTAGCGTGTCCCACGTCGTAGTGTGTTTGCTTCCTTTCCTACACTTTTGCTACACACTCAAAGGTATGTACTTGTTCTTCACAAAAAGATACAAACTTTTAGTGCACAGTAGAAGTAACCGAATTGTGACACACATTTGCAATAGGGCAGGACCTTATTTAGCAGCAAGAACAGAATTAGCCGTAAAAAAATCGAAATAAAAATTGACTACTTTCCTGCTTATATTTTGTATAGTAATTCCTATATGGGGGGGCACAGTGGCTTAGTGGTTAGCATGTTTGCCTCACACCTCCAGGGTTGGGGGTTCGATTCCCACCTCCGCCTTGTGTGTGTGGAGTTTGCATGTTCTCCATGTGCCTCGGGGGTTTCCTCCGGGTACTCCGGTTTCCTCCCCCGGTCCAAAGACATGCATGGTAGGTTGATTGGCATCTCTGGAAAATTGTCCGTAGTGTGTGATTGCGTGAGTGAACGAGAGTGTGTGTGTGTGTGCCCTGCGATGGGTTGGCACTCCGTCCAGGGTGTATCCTGCCTTGATGCCCAATGACGCCTCAGATAGGCACAGGCTCCCCGTGACCCAAGGTAGTTCGGATAAAGTGAAAGTAGAAAGTGAATGAATGAATGAATTCCTATATGGCTTCACTATGAGCAAAATAGTAATAAGACGTGACTTAAATACTAGTGCTAATTAGGTTGAATGTGAATCAGATGCAAAGCAGTAATGTAATGTTGGTGTCGTGATTATGTGGTGTGCAGTAGCTGATGGGAGACGTATGCTTGCACTGATTTGGCATAACCATAACACTAGAACTGTTAAAAGGTATAGGTTATATACACTGAAAGGACAGTCTACAGTTTTTCAAAGTTAGCTTGAAAAAATTTCATTGACAGGAATATGGTTAATAAGCCATTCGCAGTCAAACGATGCTTTCTGTGAGCACCGTGACACTAAACATATGTACAAGCTGCACCAATGCACAAGGCAACATTAATGACTCATGTAAAAACAAAAGCATTGTGGAAGCTTCTCAGTGTCATTCCTCTCTACAAACGTTTCTAGCACAACAAGACACCATAGTTAATCAGTATGGGATCTGAGACACTCTCATGCTTCTGATCAGGCAGAAAATAACACTTCTTAGTAGCCTTGACTTAGAAATACAAGTAATACATTTACATTTACAGCATTTAGCAGAAGCCCTTATCCAGAGCGACTTTTAATAATGTATATAAATAATTAGACTTTTTCAGCCCGTCATTGCTAATCAACAAATCTTTTTAAACAAATCTTCAAAAACATTTATTAACCTTTAAACCCATGTTTTACAGACCCAGCAGTATAAAGATTAATGGAACCCAACCCAAAAAACAAGTAACACCATCAATGTGGGTGAATGTGTTTCTGGAGCCTGTCGATGATAGCTCACATTTCTTTTTCACTAAAACTGACACGCACCTCGACGAAGAACACACTCCACCCAGGGTGCTTATTATGCTGCCTTCGCGCAATTACTGCAGCATCGCCTTGCTTGTCACGTGCCGACATTTAGTGGATGCTTTTGTGGGATCAGTTTTGCATTTTTGAGAAATTCTCTCTAGTTCTGTTTGATTGCTTTGCACAAGGCAAGGAAAAGCAGGTGTTTTGCTCGGCGTACACTGATTGCGCTCACCGGATGGCACATAGTGCTCATTACCAGCCCCGATGCTCATCGTCCATGGAAACCAGCTTCACATCAGCTTCACATATTTGCATGGATTACCCACAGTGCCACAGGGATCGCTGTGATAGTGAAAGAAAGCTAGATTACTCAGTCAGATCAGCTTGTAAAGAGCAGGGCTCATGCAGCCACAGAAGCAGACTCCAGGCATGTTTTAAGAAGGATGGATGAAATATTAATGGGGTATCCCTTCAACTGGCTTCCCACAGTTCCCTCAAACACACTGCGCAAAAACAGATCAGGCTGATCAACAGCCCTCTTCTGCATTATTCATACGCTCGTGACTCCAATCCCAATCACTGCTATAAGCAATGACATTGTTTACAACGCGCCTGGAGAAGTGGCTTGTATCTTTGCACTGTTTGAACCATGTGGGACTTGTTATATCCATACACCGATCTCTGATAGCAGAGTGGAGCAGAGTGAGAATGAATGGATTCTCGATCAGATTTCTTAAAGCATCTATAAGCAAATTTAAAAACACTTTGCCTAAAAAGGTCTGTATGTCCTGGCATCTGTCACTAGGTGCACAGAGAAATGGAGATGTCTACGTTACTATCCTGAGGCGTGTAATCAGCAACTAAACAATTTAAACAAATGGATGGTCAAAAAGTATATTTTGATGAAGTAAGCCAAGGATCTCCAGTGTGGTTATATATCTTAAATATCTTCTAATACAGCACACTACATGGATGAAAGTGTAGCAGAAAATTTGTAGCATTCTAACATGCTAGCTAACATGTAGCTGTACTCTAACTTGTCCAGGCTAACTTGTCCTATTCAGCTATGTTAGATATGCTAGCTTTTGATGTCTGCCTGTGTTTATCTGTTTATCTTCATTTCAATTTCTAAACGTACCTAACAAAATCGAAAAATCCAGCTGCCTTCAAAGCTAATCCTCTGAATTCAGTCTTGCTAAGTTTCTTAATCCCCACTGAAACTTTCTTGGCTACTGGGCATACGTATGTATTTGTAGGGAAAGTTTTTACTCCTGATGTTTGCAGGCATGGCAAGAACTTTGCATTAGAGGTTTTAATAAAAGAGAGACTTCCAGTAATGCTCCACTTAGATACAGACATGCTGAATCTACATGAGAGCAGGACCTACACACCCAAAGCGACTTCACTTTGAGTGCCAGGGAAACATTATATGGCTTTCTGGAATATCAGCACTTTGTAAATCCCTGTTTGTCTATGAAATCCACTGAGGATTGGACTACTGACATACTCAAATTGGAACATATTTAAAATTCGAAGGCTCACATTAAAGGTATTCACTATCAAAGAAGTAAAACTTTTCTAGGATAATCTAGTGTTATAAACTATGATTCATGTGTTTTGCCATGTTGATGTCATGCGAGTTGTGTTCGTAGTCTATGATAAGTAGCACAGCTTTAATCACTGATACTTTGCTTTCTTAATA
The DNA here is from genome assembly GCF_030014155.1 of Tachysurus vachellii. Taxonomy (NCBI): domain Eukaryota; kingdom Metazoa; phylum Chordata; class Actinopteri; order Siluriformes; family Bagridae; genus Tachysurus; species Tachysurus vachellii. The sequence continues at coordinate 6,423,791 of NC_083468.1, read as the reverse complement.
GTTCATATATATATATATATATATATATATATATATATATATATATATATATATATATATATATATATATATATATATATACACACACGTATACGTATATATATATACAATCTAGCTAAATTGTTAGCCCCAGGTCATTACTTTTGGTGCATCTCCATGAGGTCGCTGATCACGAAGTCGGACATGTTTTTTAGGGCTCTCCTTGTGTACTGTAACAGTTGCTCCCAAAATCCCAAAATGCACTGCAAAATCTTGTGAGCATCAATGCTCACTATGTTCCCTTGACATATGTTCCCTTCCAGTTCCATGGAAATGGTGTCACATTTTCTGAAGACTCACAGCTTGAAACATGGTGGGTGAAGTCACAGCCTTCAGCCTTACTTCATCTACAAATGGAAGTAGCTTGTTATCATAGTTGTAAAGTTTTATATTTTGTAACTTTTTTTGACACTTAATAATATTATAACTGGTTTATTGTAATATTATAATAAAAAACAGAAGTGACTAGGTTCAGGATGGTAAGATGTATTTTTTTTTGAAGTGTGATTTGTTTTACCTGAGACTACAAGGATGCCGATTTAGTCCTTTCTTGATTTTTTTCTGTTTTAAGGGAAAATAATTCCTGCTTTATCTGTTATACTCTTATACTGTATAGTATGTATAAACTTAGTTTGTACTGTTTACCTATAAAGATGCCTATGGTGTATCTTTAAAGTTGTACTCTAATAATCGTCCCAAATACGTAACTTTAAATCTTTTTAAAGGTATTATATTAAATATAAATATTAAAGGTACAAAAGAAAAGAATACCACCTCAAGGAAATGCACATATTTCTGAACAGTATTATCTGATCTATGTAAACAGCACATGGTTATTAGTGGAAAAAAGGCAGGGTCTATATTTTTGGAACTATGCAAGGCAGCACCTTAAAAATAAATAAATAAATAATTTACCCTCAGGAAAGCAGCACTTATGTAACCCACCATCACATGCTGTTAAGGTCCATTTTGTCTGCTGGCAGTTTTCTCCTGAGACCACAGCAATAATATAGAGTTAATGAGATGATTAGATTTTTTATAAGATTTTATAAGAGATCATCATAAATGAGATGTTCTGAATGACATAAGGTTCAAAAGCTTAGGTATCGGTGCAGAGGAATAAGAGCGGGCTTTCGCTCGGTGTTCTCCAGGTGGGAAACATGTTGTGCTGCTGACCTGAGGTGTTGATGTTAATGAGGGAGGAGATGCAGGCTGTTCTCGTTTGACTCGCTGCCTTGAAACAGGCAGCAATGCACTGGAGCCTAAAATACAAAACGAACACCTACACATGCCTTTGCCAAGACATACAGCAGAAGCTCCACAGAATACCAACAAACACAACATTGTGGTTACGGCAAGATGGTTTGCAATTAACAATGGAATAATTAAGTTTTAATTTCAATCATTTCAGGCATGTTTAACACATGATTAGTGCTAAATAAATAAATAAATAGCTTTTAAAAAAACGGTCAGGGAATTTAAAGTCACCAAGCAACACTGTAATATTTGGTGAAGTTCTCATTCTCTTTTCTTGCATAGCTCTGACAACGGCAGGAAAACATTCAATCAATCGGGACACGGATGTGCCTCTACTCTCTTGTCCTTTAGGTTACCTATAATTTTAGAAAGCTCCACCTCTTGCACCTGTGTTTAGGCCTTTCAGAATGTTTAAAGGCTTCAGAGGAAACCCCGAAGGAGAAGATTACATTCATTTTTATGCTGAATTTTACATTTCAGCTTCATGGCTCCCAATTGACCTATCTTTGTGAGATTGTGAATTTAAATTGCAGTGATGACACAGCTATCTCTGGCCAAGAATCAAACAGTGCATATAACTGTTTGGCTGGGAATTGCTCTTTCCAATGTTGATTACACTGAGACTATCCAATCGTGGCAAACATGGCCATTTGTGAAGGAGGGAAGATAGAGTCTGCCCATATCAAACGGCAAATACTGGTCAAGTAACTATGGCTAGTAGGGTCAAATGTCTTCACTCTTTAACAGGATGTAAACTATCTGTCAAGAAAGGCTACAAATAGAATTAATCAATTTTAACTTCTCAAAGCACATCCAATTAATAATAAGGTTATTGCTCTATTTTAAACTATACCTGGCCTCCTTTCATCCTGCTTCTGTATAGAAGTGGAAAAAAAATAATATCTGACCCACATTCCCACCAGAAGAAATATTATTTCCCGCAGTTAGATCTCTAGTGTTATAAAAAAAACGTGTCTTCATTTCAAGGAGAAAAGAAAAGAACCCCAATCTAATAATACAAACAAAAAAACAACAACCACATGCTTAACATTATACTGTAAATTAGTCCTGGACTAGTGTCAGGTTTCTCTATCTCTATATATTTGCCCAATGACTGCAATTCAAGACCCTACATTTTCTCATGGGCCAAAATTTAGCTTTGCACAAATAACTGCTAAGAAATTAAATTAAATTGGGTTTAAGTGGGATCAAGTTGCTCTATGTTATTGTAAAGTAAAGCCTGTTCTACACTGGGTGTGGCTTGCATCAGAGTATTGTAAGCATGCATTTCCATGGCAACAGATATCATAAAGATTGTTAATCTAACAAGATTTTCACCTCTACACACACAATGTGGAACAATTTACCCAAAATGTGGATAAAACATATCTAAAGTAAATTCGCCTTTTGTGACAGGGAACAACAGTATGCAGTAACAGACTTCTGGTGAAAAATAGGCTTAAATGATGCTCCAAATTAAATAAATGAAGTAGCCTAGTGTAATGATGCTTTCCAAAATATATGCAAAATGTAGGTTTCCATATACTGTACATGTCCATGTATCACCATAATAATGGCTAGAAAAAATCAGCTCATTACATCTCAAAAGCACCTCCATGTAGCTTCAGATGGTCATCATGTCTGAGAACCTATAAACTACAGTAGCATCTCCCTGACCTTCACTTGTTTCCAAGGTCCCAGGTACAGAGACGTATAATGTTATTTATCCACTAGGGGAATGAAAATGTGGAATTCTCCACTTCTATATGGCTATATGATAAAGCATTTTCAATTGCTTTCACTCTTATTCTGTTATTTAAAGCCAAAAGTTTCTTCAAGCATTTAGGCCAACAAAATTGGCAGCTCTTGGCAGCTCTCTTGGCCTTGGTGGCCCACACCTTAAAAAACAAATAGCATTTAAATGCACCAAGTATCTACAAATCTAATCCAAACTGTAATCTCTCAATTTAAGACCTGCAGTAAGTGACACCACATTAAAATGATTTATTTACTTAATCTGTTAATGGCACTTTTCCCCCAGCACGCATCTGGCACTTTGTTAGTGATGGCTAGTGAAGATGTCAGTGTCTAAGCTTTACACATGCTGTCATCACAAAAAAATCGGTTCTCAGATGACCGGACCGTAACTAAGGAACAGATGACACTGAAGACAGAGACGGGGTCATTTTGAACTCATGCAGCTCAGGTTATTTACATGTTAAACACAGTTTGAATGGTTACATGTCCAATAATTGTTATAAATTAATAAGATTATTATTGAAAAAAAATCAACAACACAACAAATTAATTAAAAAACACATATTACTCTTAACTGTTTCAAACCAAATGAGATATTTTTTTAATTTTAGTAACACATTTAGAGCAAATAACAGTAATAAGGTAATAAAAGCCTGCACTCCAGGGAAAAAGCCCAAATTGTAAAAATATGCAGATTTTAACAAATCATTGGTTAGAAAATGAGCAAGTATTAAACAAATGCACTCCTGAGACCTCCAGTGCCAATGTTTACTCGATGAACAGTTTGGGAAGAAGATTAAAACAGATCTAGTGAAAAATCTCACTCAATAAATTCAGTTGATAATAAAGTCAATAAAAACCTGTCTGGAAGTTTAATCATATGGTTTAAACAGTTAAAGAAATCAATATAAAGGAAAACAATATCCAAAAGTGTTTTTTTTTTTTATCTATTGATTTAATCATTGCTAATTGCCTGAGACCAATAATTTGTTGTGAAGATCATTGACTTAATATTTTGGCATTTTGTGCTTGAATTTATTTTTTTTCTTATTATATTCTTTCTTTTTTTTTTTTAACTAAGGAGATAGTGAAGATAGTTGAACTGAGTGCACTTGCCTGAAGCAATATCTCTCTTTATGAAGGATAGGAGATGAAGCATTTGACTTCAGAATAAAATCTGTTTTCAAACCCTACAGTAAGTAAGTCTGTCAAGATCCTCCTCAGTTGTTATTTATACAGCAAGTGTTAGAGAGCTTTCATATCTGATTATGCAGTGCCTCATCTCACAAACTGGTGGAAATGCAGACCTAGGAAACACTCTAGTATGACTTTACATAGAAAATGTAATGATTTCTATGTTTATGGTACTACTGAAACTATTGGTCTTACAAATAAATGTTCGTTTAAATAAACGCGATTTCCAAAAACATACAAATTTGTTGACAAGAAGAACCAAGTTGAAAACAGATGAATTTTGATGGAAGTTTGAAAAGCTGAAAAGCAAACTCCAGTGATGAAACCTACCCCAGTGAAGGCTTGACTGGAAACGGTGACAGACGAGAACTATCTAATAGCGCTTGTTACGGAAGAAGTTCAGAAACACAGGAGGCACGATGCTTATTATGGGTACTGTATATCAAAGAAAAAAGCCTTTTTGTCCCTGTTAGTTTTCATGCTCCTGTATGAATCTTGGACTGCTTGGACACATTCGTTTTTTCTGACAGCTACCAATTATGACCAATTATTATGCCTCAATTAATAATTAACATTCATTTAAATACATAAGCATTCAGTTTTTGGTAATAAACCCTACCACTTCTGTCGAATTATAAATATCTACTGCAGCAGCTGCAACTGCATTTGTGGGTTACCAGAACCATAAATAGTAGCATCTGGAGCTGCAGTTCAGACTCCTGGAGTTTTCTCCTGGAGAGGGACATAAGTCACACGACATATGTCCCAAAAAGAATGATGGAAGATTGGTAATGTTTATGGCAGGACTTGAAATTGAAACTCTTGAAATTGTCTGATGAAAATGATGGCTATCATTCGATCACAGTTATGAATCGATGCATTCAGAAATAGTATGTGTACAATAGACTCTTCTCATAGCCTAAGAATTATATGGTGTATACATAAGTTTATGTTTATATAACATTTATAGAAGAAGTCTCCTGTGACGGTGCTTTGTAATTCATCTTATTACTTCAGTAATTTGTCTTTTGAACTTGTCTTGTGGATGTTTACCAGCAGTAGGTGTAACTCTAAAGTATTAAAAAGCATCGTGTTTTGCTTATCAATTAATAAATGAACATAATAATTGGCAAATTGTTGCCAGATCTGCATCATTCCACCCTGTCGTATATTATTTTCCTATAACATCGTGTTTTTTTCCCTACATCTCACATGCATTCGATCTAGTTATATTTCTGTCTAAAACCTTTGTACTGTAGATCTCATAATGGGTTAATCCATACCGGCCTTAAGGGATCATAAAGAACTAATGCCTAGGGTGTGTTTGTGTTCGCCCACCAGCATACGCTACATGACTCAGCATCACAAGCCGGTGCAGTCACCTTGCCTGAGAGAAGAGTTCACATAATATCAACATCAAACCACCACTAAACCTCCATCTGGAAGATTAGCAAGAGATCAAATTGTATTCTGAACAATTGTTCAGAATATGGATGTGTCAGGTTGGAAGCTACTCTCGTGAACCGGACGGCAATCCTGAAGAGTAGAGGAATCTCTCACCTTTTCCTGTAACGTAATCCCAGATAGATTTGATTTCCTTTGTTGACGGCTCTGTGCTGCTCAGGCAACCCTTTTGGCCTTGGTGGTCATTTATTTAATTAAATAACACAATAAAGAAAAAGCGAACAATTGTGAGTCTATGAATGCAGAAAGAGGAAATCTTGTTTGGATCTCTTTTCCAGCAGCCAAACTTGGAAACTTAGATTACAAATGATTTCATTTGTTTAAACTCACTCCATCCATTTTCTGTTCAGTTTATCCTACACAGGGTCACAGAGAACCTGGAGATTATTACAAGGGACTCGGGGCAAAAGACAGGGGACACCCTGAACCGAGTGCCAACTCAACACACACGCACTCCAGTCACACTACCACACATGTGTTTGAACTATCAGAGAAAACTAGAGTACCCAGAGGAAGCTTTAAAGAGCAGGAAAACATGCAAACCCCATACACACACAGGGCAGAAGCAGGAATCCAGGTTTAGTGATTTTTAATTTGTATTTTGCATATGTCTAGAAAAAGATAATAGATAAAAAAGATTATTTAAGATAAATTGATGGCTAATTTTTGTGCTGCAGAATTTTACAATTTAGTTACAAAAATATAAAAGAAAGCACTTTGCTCTGGGAAAATACATACATACATACACACATACATAAATACATACATACATACATACATACATACTTACATACCTACATACATACATACACACACATACATACATACGTACATACATACATACATACAGTACATACATACATACGTACTCTCTCTCTCTCTCTCTCTCTCTCTCTCTCTCTCTCTCTATATATATATATATATATATATATATATATATATATATATATATATATATATATATATATATATATATATATGTTGTGTAGATCTGTTAGGTTGTAATACAGTACTGTACAGTAGGGTCTGTTCTGAGTGGAACCCCACAGAGATGTTCTACCATCTGTGGACCTGGCACCAGCTGCCCTCGCCACTCTCACGACCAGCACGGCCTATCAGGACACCGAATGAGATCTTAGCTCCTCATGTTCACCTCCTCTAATCATTCATCAGTTCATCATGCTCACAGCACAGAAATCTTTAAAGAGCAATGTTTTTTTTTTTTGCTTTCCTATGATTGGCTCCTGGGATGTTGATAAGGCCCTCTCCATGAGGGGAACTATATAATGCTATCTGCTCTCTCCAGATGGAAGAGGAAAAGAGTGAGAGAGAGAGAGAGAGAGAGAGAGAGAGAGAGAGAGAGAGAGAGAGAGTTTTAAGATATGTCTCTATCAAAAATCCTGTTTAATCCGGTCATTCCTAATTACCAAGCAGAGCCAAGATTTTGTACAATTTCTACACAGACTTGAGCGATTACACAAGCTTGCATGTAATGAACAGAATTCATTAAAACCACCTTGCAGAGAAATTGTTCATCACAAAGGAGTCAAGTGATCACTCTGGGCTATTATAATAGCACAATATGAAATCATCCATCTTCACCATCCCAGCATTATCACAATCTATGAAACGCTGTTGATTTTCCGTGTCAGCGGAAAAGATGTATGATAAATACGCTACTCCTGCAGCTATTTACAGCCCTGGCTATACACAACAGACCAGACAGCTCAAATCTAAAATATTTGCAAGAGAGAGAAATCTGTTTAATAATGTCGCATAATAATATGCAAGAGGTTTCAATTAGTTAAGAGTCTGTTGATGCAATGGATGTCCAAAAATTATTGCACCAACCCCAGCAGCCCACTATTCAGTCTTTTCCAGGCAACAAGAGAGACAAATTTAAGTGATTTGGCTGCTATAAGCAAGTCCTTGATCAACTTCCATATTATTATCACTAGCCTAACCAGCTGTTTTGCCATGTTGCACTGTTATGAGGATTCCACTACAGTCCTAGAATAGTTTTTGTAATTCTAGATGATTCATGGCTGTTAGCACCGAGTTGGGTTTTAATAGCTCTCTATTTTAGCTATAATAGCTACGGATATTTTACTAAAGTTTCAGTTACTGTTGTTAACTCAAAACCTATGATTACATTACTACGTTATCTAATCTATTACCTTCTTACAGTACTCCGTTTTAAAGAGTTTACAATGAGAGACAGGTCTTCACTAATATCCATAAAGCTACTTGCGGCATTTAAAGACAAGTCTAATCTTCATCACTTCACGCTATCACTCAATCATTATATTCTCTCTTCATGCTAACGTTGGTTGGGAAATAATCACTGATACGTTTAATCACTTCTGCTCCGTTATTCTTAACTTCTTCTTGTTACTTGTGTATTTTATTGGTGATTTGAACAAAACGTTCCACACTCGTAGATGATGTTTTGATGATGATGGTGATGATGATGTCACTACGCAGAAGCATTTCAGACATTTTGAAAGCTGATATATCAGCCAGTAAAAATTTGAATGTATTTTATTTGTCTTAGTAAGAACAAAATCACATTTGGGATCTTAGGGGTCTATCATTAGCACCTCTCGATTAGGGAAAAACCTCTTTGAACAGCTCTGATAAAAAAAAAAACACTTCTACAGTACATGGACTCAGCTACATGGGCAGGAATGAGACTCTAGAGTACTTTTATTATCATGCAAAGGCAGAGTTAATTTCCTTTGACATTGCTAGGCTTTGTATTAGGGTGAATGAGGTCACTGGTAACAATCAACGTGCACTTTGTTCGGAGGGAAATGTATTTTTCTCTGTATTTAAAATCCTTTGATTTTGAATCAGAATGCATAATTGCAGTATTTTTAATGATTCCGCCAAAAAGTCTTAACTGCCTCACATGAGAATGCATTTTAGCCTTCTTTACGAATCTACTCAGACAGATATATATATTTCATCAGCTCTGATTTGACTTATGTCCGATTTCTGAAACGTCTCAGAGCCTGATTAATGCTAGACCCCTAATACTAAAGTCTGACAAATGTACCTGTAACACAGTTACAACAACTCCCTGGCCTTGCTCCCTCCTGAGGCAGTGTTTTTAATAAGGGTTACAAATAGACCATTCATCTTCTATTGAAGGGAACTTTCAGTGTGATGGTTCTTTCCTAGAATATTTCCCTCGGTTCTGTGTAGCTGTGTAACATTAAGTTATTTCATTACAAAGACATCGTCTTGTTTTGAGTCATGATAACACTTCAGCACACACTCCGTTTCCTTCCACTTCTAAACTAAAGGTTGTCCATGTTGTTTTTTGATGTTCACAGATTTCAGGAGTGCAACTCGATACAGCCTCGTCCCTTGAGATCTGTGCTTCGTAAATACTACTCAGCGGCTTTTGTAAAGAGGCCGTGTGTCTTCAAAAGTCGCTGTGGTTGGTGTAGGTCAAAAAATAAGAAAGAAAATCTCATCCTTTTTTCTACAACAAACAGGGCTTTTAAATGTCTTACTTTCTAACTGTCCCTTTCACAAACACCAACAAGAGCAGCATCTGTATTGACTCAGCCTGGCAGGACTAACAGCAGGCTATTCTATCAAAACCCCTCCCTCTCCCCCACAATAACACCATCCTCTGTGATCGCTCCACCCGAGCATGACTGCTGATGCTGACAGAATCACAAGCTGAAAAAGACTTCTGTGCATGCGGAGGTTTCAAGTCCTACACCTTAAACCTAAAACGATAACATCATAAACTCCGTTCCACGTTGTAGGCATTCGGACAAAATCCGGACGCTCCGATTGTGTTTCAAGAATGTTTCAATGACTGATGCAACATTTCCTTCCAAAGAGTCAACATAAGTTACAAATGAGCATCTCTATCATTTTCTGCTCAGCATCGTTTCTTTCCTTTATAGTTAAAGTAACCCTATAAGCACATTTATGCAATACAACGTGTTTGCAATCTCCATGTAGGTTCACATAAGGTTGTGTTTACATGCGAAAAGACGAACAAAGGAATGCTCCTAGAAGATGAAGTCACAGGAATGGCACTTTAGAAAAACAAGAAAGGCACTGCTCAGCTATCCTCTTTGTTCCAAAGCCAAATGTGTGGACCACAAAGCCACCATGATGCTGCCATGGGAGACAACCAGGGATGCTCCTGGCTACAAAACACCAGACTTTCCTCTCTCTCTCTCTCTCTCTCTCTCTCTCTCTCTCTCCCAAAGCAGGTGTCCGTATACCATAAGCCATTAGTATGACTCTTTAGAAAGCTTGATTTAATGCATGGGTTTAGATCCATGATTCCCTGATTGTGGAAGTCAGCCATTATCGACCCATGTAACAGGATCTTTTTCATTTAAATAGGTTAATTTTGTACAAAAGAAGAAGACACTGTGCAGCAGAAAATACACATAGATGCAATAAATTATGAGCAGTTTTTCAGTGCTGTGTAGGTTTGAGGCAAGCGCATGACAGTTCGGGTAGATTATTGCGCTCAGCTGTTTATGGCCATCTTATCGTCTTTCCAAATCTTGAGCAGCGTGCACAATGTTTTAAAATGCACACACACACACACACACACACACACACACACACACACACACACACACACACACACACACACACACACACACACACACACACACACACAAATGGAGCAATGACAGCAATTAACTACAATGGAGGCAGATGCAAAGGATGCGCTCGCCGCAAATATTCAGGACCGACCTGTCAGACTGTCGTAACACTCGATCTCGGTGCTCCTGACGGCGCGCCGCTGCTCCTCGGAGAGCTGTTCGGCGGTGGCTCGGTTCAGCAGCTCCACGTCCCCGCCGCCGCCACCCGCCGCCACCTGCACGCCTTTGAGCTGCAGCAGTGCGCGGTGATACTTCCCTATGGCTTCGCGGAATTTCTTCTCCTTGTAGCAGCGGTGACCCTCAAGCTTGAAGTCGATCGCCTTTTGGATTTTGGCCTCCATCTCCGCGCTTCGTGCTCCGGGTCCTCCGCCTCCTCCGCCTCCACCTCCGTCTCCACCAGCGGCCTGGCTCCGCTTCACCGGCTGGAGCAGTGCGCTGTGCATAAAGGACGCGGGGCGCTGATAACGCACCAAAAATAACAACTCTGACAGTGAAAAGGGTCTCGTCCACAAACCAAATAAACCTTTAATGTAACCTAGAAAAAACAAGAAGATGATTGTTTCTTTTCTTTTCTTGGTCGTATTATTCTCCTGGACTGTTTTCTCGTGATGATACTGAGGAGGAAGAAGAGGAGGAGGAGTATGATGATGATGATGATGCCTCGCGCGACTACTGAGCTCGCTCAGTCAGCCAGCCAGCCTTTCTCTCTCTCTCTCTCTCTCTCTCTCTCTCTCTCTCTCTCTCTCTCTCTCCCTTTCTCTCCCTCCCTCCCTCTCTCCCTCACTCCGGCACGAGCAGCTTCAGCACCACGAACGACGTCAAATATCACGATGATATTTTATAAATACACTCACCATTAACAAATTTGCCATCACATGCCATGAAGACATTTCTTCTTCTTCTTCTTCTTCTTCTTCTTCTTCTTCTTCTTCTTCTTCTTCTTCTTCTTCTTCTTCACCTTCTGCAGGTTCAGCTTCATCTTCCAGTTTCCTCTCACTGTCCAGAAACCATATGATATGAACCTTAACTTCAAGATCTTTCTAATAGGTTATCTTGAATAATAATAATAATAATAATAATAATAATAATAATAATAATAATAATAATAATAATAACAGTCTCTGTGAAATGTGAATGTTATTTTCAGGATTTTTCTATTGCCAGAGTATAATGATGTGTAGGAATTTTGTGGTATAACATTCAGTTTTTTTTAATTCTTAGTTACAGATAACAAATGGTACTGAATTCCTTAAGCTAGCATACATTGTAAGATAGCTGTTAGCTGTTAGCTGGGACTTTTTTGTAGCTTGTCAGACATTTTTATATTTGATGAGGATTATACTCAAACAATAGGTTCATTATATACATGTATACAATCTCCAATATTGGATATCTCTGATAATATTTATAGGTGATTTGTTTTTGAGTTATTATGGTTGGATTAAACTCCATTAGAGATCTGGGCCTTTGTTGTGCTCATTCTATCAATGATGATCCAGAACACTAAAGAATCAAGATTTCAAAAGCAGATCTATTTGATACACTGAACAGCTCTACGGTTAACGGAACAGTGTATGATGACTTAAGCTTGCCAAACAGAAGTCTATGAGTTTACCATAAATGCTTGGTACATTAGTATGGAGACAATTCTGTGCCAGACATTCACGAGAATGTTCGACATTGTAAGGCAAAATCTTCATTGTTTTGTTCTTATACTGTTTGATCTCTTCAGTAATAAACATGTAGGACAAAAATGTGTTTTTAAGATAATGTTATGTAAGTCAGACATTCAAGGATGTAATGACAAAGACCTGAAAGTATTTTTTTTCCAAGAAAGGTGTCTATATATTTAAATACTCTATATAGTTTCATATAGACTGACTGTTGATTCTGTAATAATACATTTTTTTTATAAAAAAAAAAAAAAAAAAAAAAGGCGTGTGTGTGTTTTCTTCATGGGGACACTTTAATAAAAGGAAAAAAAAAAGCAGCAATAGTACTGAATGGTAGCAAGGGGCTAAGAATTAACTATATGTTAGGGGTGAACATTTCAAGGGATTTGTCATGCCTGGAAAAATTGTGGTTTATTTTTGTGAAGTCATAATCTACACTGATTTTCCGGCATAAAACCGGTGCCAAAATCTAATAAGCGGACCAGATGATCCACTGTGGCGACCCTGAACTGGGAGCAACATAATCTATACAGTTAAAGTTATATAAGATTTGATGATCACAGTAATGCCATCCTTGCAATATAAATGAACAGGCTCAAAAACATTTATTGTTGAGTAATGAGAATGCTTGCTCATGCTGTAACTGAAACCGTCTTCACAGTTAGTTCTCTTTCTAATATTAAAAAGACCCATCTGAACAGAAATGATATGGATTACCAATATAAAATAATAATAATAATAGAAAACTAGATCATGTGGAAGCCTTTTGTGTTTTGTTGAGTATCAGAATGAAGTCTAAATAAAAGATTATGCATGTTAAATTAAGACAATTTGTCTTTCTGCATGATGAACCGATTGGAAGCATTTCTCTGTAAGTTGGGAGACAAAATGTTTCTGTAGACTTCAGAATTCGTTCTGCTGCTATACCACCATGAGTTATATTGTCAACAAAGAATAGCAAGCCTGTTCCAGAAGCAGTCATGCAAATCCAAGTCATGACACTCTTCTTGACCATTGAGCTTGAATGCTTAGGATTGTGAGCCAAATCTCTTTCTACCGCTTGATTTAATTTAAGTTCATCTTTGTTCCAGACGTTTCGTATCACATCTCTTTATTTCTTGGTGAAATCTGGTCTTCCAGTTCATACTGCTGATTAGTGGTTTTTACCTAGTGGTAATTCCTCTATATTTCTGCTTTTGTTTGTTTTTTTTCTTCACAACCTTCTCAATGTGCCAACTGTTGTTTTCCTCGGCTGGTCCGGTCGATGTCTGGTTGTTAATACACCATTGATGTTTGAAGAAATTCCAAACTGTTTAATCGTCACTTTATTTATTTTTGATCACTTGAAAACCAGGCGTGATCAAATAAAAAGTTCCATTGTTCCAGGCTGTTTACTACTGTCACTTACATATTACTATGTAAATATCAGAAAATAAAATATTTCATATTGAGCTTTTGTCCCATTCATTGTTTGACTGCTTTGCTGTTCCAATACATTTGAAATATGTATAGACAATGCTTCTGTGCACAAAGCAAATGGTTTGCCAAGGCTGGAATGGAAGAATTTGGGTGTCCTGCACAAAGCCCTGCGCTCAACCCCACTGAAAACCCTTGGGATGAATTAGAATGCAGGCTGCACACCAGGACTCCTCACCTAACACCAGTGCCTAAACTTACTAATGGTCTTGTAGCTAAAAATAAAAAGTAGTACCCTTGGAAACCCTTCCCAGGACAGTTGAGGTTATTATAACCAATATCTGGAATGGGATCTTCAAGAAGCACATTGGAGTGTGATGGTCATATGTCCACAAACATCTTGCCTTATACTGTACATTCCATCCAGTTGTGAAATCAGGACATGTTGTTATAACATTCTTGAATTTAATTGCATTTGCTATAATAGCTCCTTTTATCTTTAAGGTAAATCACAGGTCTTCATTAACAGACTGATTTATTATGTCTCATAGTATTTATTTTTCCTGACAGCAGCTAGAAAAGTCCACGAGGCATATTTTAAAAAAATGTAACCACATTTGAATTGAAAGACTTAAAGCAGACAGCAAGCTTTTTTTTTCCAGTTTATGGTCACTCACTTGCAAATACAACCATTTTATAAAATAAAACTTCATCTTTTCCCCATTTAAAACCTGTAAAGACAAAACTTAAACATAAAATAATTATTAATATATAAAAAATTGGCTGACTCGATGTCAGAGGCCAGGTAAAGAAATGTTAATTACAGGGGACAACAATGTGGTCAGCACCTGCTGGTGTAATTCAAACCCACAAGTTGCTTATTAGTATTATTTTAATGGTGGCCTCGAATAGAGGTGAAAAACAACATCACTCTAGGGTCCATCACCATGTGTGTTGCATAGCAACATCATCCTATTTCCCAGCAGGGAGAGATGACACTTTGCTCACTCATTACATCTAGGTAACACTAAACATGGCTTAACTCAGAAGAAGGAAAACTGAGGTCAGGGAGTGTTTTGACAGTAACTAGAGGTACGGTGTGCATGTCTTTACAACATATTACAAGTCTTTAACATCTACACAGTATGAAAAAGGGCAAGCTGGTGGACACCTAAGTAAGAAGAAGGGACATTGGTCTTGTCTTTTTTTTACAAGCAATGCATGTTGATGTGAAATGCTTGATGTGAATCTTCAGCACACACAATATCCAGCAGTATAAAATACAAGGCCTTCCCAATTACCTTGTTTTTGGAGAAATCATGTTTCCTTCTCAGAGCAATGCAATTTCTGTACACTATGAAACAAAACACCTGAAATTCTGTCTGAATTTTCAAATACGCTGCTGCTAAATGTGTAAAGATGCCCATAAAAATCTCAAATATAAAGCCATCATATTGCTAAATGTGTTTAGAGGATATCAGCAAATACCTAACTGCCTTGCAGTACAAACCTGCCATAGAAACCAGAAAGTGTAGGTATTTTAGATGTATATATCTATATAGGGAGATGTGTGAAAAGTATTTAAAGAGTTTGCAGAATGTTACTGTGCATGTGATCATTCCTATATGCACCATAGGGGCATGTATTCTACTACTCTAATCCTTAACCCTGAATGTGGGATATTTGGAGATAAGGAATCCATAAGAAAGGAGTGTTGAGGAGGTTTGTTTGTATTAGATGTTCTTGGCACCGAGTCTTTTGAATACGCTAACTGTGGTAGCGTCCATCTGAGCCCCGTGTGAGTCCCTGCCTGTCCCTGTGCTGCTGCTGACTTTAGGGCTAGCAAGAGCAAAGCTCGCCTTGCTCCTGCTGCTGGTCACCTGACTATCCTGAGTCTCTGTTGATTGGTTAGATCGTAAGCTGGTAGAGGATGCAGGGACAGGGTTGGCTGTGGGAGCTTTACCCAACCTCCGCAGTATTCTCCGTTTGGGCGCCCCCTCCTGGCTGGATGATGTAGAGGAGGGGACAGTAGAAGGAGTGCTTTCTGACATAGGGAGTTTAGATTTGTTGCTTAGGCGATACAGAGTGACTGGTTTAGCTTTTTGCGCGACAGGCTCTTTTTTGGAAGGCTGTAGGGGGCGTTTAAGGACGCCAGCATACTGAAGCACAGAGCCCTCGCCATCGCTGTCCTCATCTTCGTTAGCAGTGGCCCCGTCTACCATGTCCCTCTCTGCATCGTCATCTTCGTCCACTTTGCCCAGACGGCTGAACACACCTGTTACCTGCTGCGGAGAGATATTGGAGATGTTAGAGAGAGAGAGAGAGAGAGAGAGAGAGAAAAAAAATCAAACAAAGAGGGAGTAAAGATCGAATAAGACATGGCAAAAATGCAGTAAAGCCTTAAATACAGTAAATCAAATCAAAATTGACAGATAAAAATCATCTCAATCTTCACCTGATTTGCCGTTGCTGTGTCTGTCTTAGATTCTGAGCCCAGTCTCTCAAACACAGAAGTACGATTCAAACTCTTGGTTGTAACTAAACGGATAATATTAATTGGTAGGTTAGTTGCAAATGGCAAATTTAAGCATTATCATACCTTAGATTTAAAAAATAAAAATAAAAAAAAATCAGTAAACACTTTAATGGCTGCCCTTTAAATCGTTTTAAATCAACAGGATTACATCACATTGTAAATTACTTGAAGCACAAAGTGAAAAAGGTCTTAATCATTGCATGTGTACCTTTAAAATACTGCATAAAAACTATAAATAAATAAGCCACTTAAAGTAAGCAACTTTTACATTCAAAATATAATAACAAATCTGCAATTAATGCATAATTTAAAAAATATATTAACCCTGCGGCTAAACTTGCCAACATCACAATTAATTATAGTTCATTACTTAACCTATGAGGTTATAAATGATGATCATTATTAATGTAGGACTCATCTGGAAGCAATATAGACTGGTAGAGCAGCAAGATATCGGTGTGTAAACATGGTGAAGTCAGCAGTCTGATTCCCGGTCACCTTTCTTAGCCTGCTGGGCCAGAATGCGTCGGCTTCGGGCGGTGGATCCTTTTGGCATGTTGATCTTGTACTTCCCTTCCATCTCAGAAGTCACTCGCCGCCGTTTCACAGGTACTCCGTTCGCCTCAGCTGAAGGCTGACTGGCAACTTAAAAGGAATAGGAAAGGGTAAAAATAAAGGTGTGAAAACAAGGAGGTGTGAGCACTGAACAGATGTCTGTGCCTGATACATGCATGTTTGTTGAGAAATAACACCCGATGACATGGTGATGAAGGGAATGAGACGAGCTGCTACCAAAAGGAAAGTCCGTACCTATTTTGGAGCTCTTGTTGGAGATGGTCACAGAGAGACGGTTGTCAGGGCGACGCGCAGGCGTGCTCGGTGGGGAGTCCCGACTCAAGGCGTTGGCGATCATCCGGGTGGCGGCTGAAACGGAGAGAAAAAAAAACATTGTAGTGAACTTCGGTGCTGGACGATCATGACGACGTTTAATGTCGTAAATTATGCAAAATCATGTTTATGGTACCAATAAAAATGTATCAAAATAGGGAAATCAGTCCCAATGACCCTGACGGTCACAACTGTCATTTATACCATTTTTTCTTTATGCATACATTTTGGTAGCCAAGAGCAAGCCCCAAGTCAGCAATAATACGGTTTCTACTGCCTCTGTAAACTGTATCTGTTCATATCAAATCTCATTTGTACTGAGAAACACCGATTGAATTATTTAAGCAAGATCCCAGTGATCCTGCAGACGTAGCATGTAATACTATCATACGTTCAATGTTTACAGCTGAAAATGGCTATATGACTTCTTTTTCATGTCTGAGGTACAAGCTATTGCTTCTTCAAAACAAAATGGAGGGAAAAAAAGTGTCTCAGCACTCAGTGGCTGACTTGAGGCTACCTTACCCTAACAATATATAAATCTGTGAGCATTTTCCTTTTATCTTATCAGAACTTGCTTCTCTCTTTCTACCCATCCCGAGGCATCCAGACATTGTACCAGCTCCGATCGTCTTCCGTTTACTTTACCGCGATATGATACATTATCAGCACACATGATAGTAGATAGCAACATGCTAAGGCTAACTTTTTTCTGTGTTAATGATAAAATAACGTTATGTACTTTCTCGATAACAACCTCCGTTTATACAGATTACATGGAGCTGCACGTACACGTTGGATTCGCCGCATTTGGGTGTTAATGTAGGTTCACAAAGCCATGAGCATTAACAGTAAAACAACATCCGCCATTGTTGTTGTTTGTGTTTGCCGCTGCTGTGCTAAAGTTGCTGTGTAACGTGACACGTATACAGTGACGTCAGACTCGGCTCTGTGTGATGGCTCTCTAGCCAGTGGAAAGGCAAACCGGTTCATAGAAGGTTCGCCAGTGGAACCAACTTTGAACCAGCACCAGTGCTAGCTCTGAACCAGCACCCGGTTCTTTTTGGTGGAAAAGGGGAATAAGAGGAGATCTGAACTCCATGTGATCCTTACACCAATACAGCATTTGTTTGACTGTATATTAGTAATCACACCATCTAGTGTCACCCATATGAGGATGGGCCCCCCTTTGAGTCTGGTTCCTCTCAAGGTTTCTTCCTTATCAATTTAAGGGAGTTTTTCCTTGCCACTGCTGCCTGAGTCACCTCAGACTTGCTCATTGGGGATAAATACATATACATACGTACATACATACATACATACATACTGTGAACTATATATATCTTGAATTTTTAAAGTATTAATTCTTTATACTTCTTATGTTTACCTTCTGCTCTATGTTTATGTTCTGTAAAGCTGCTTTGAGACAATGTCCATTGTAAAACGCGCTATATAAATAATCTTAAAAAAAAAAAAAAAAAAAAAAGGGATTGTATCAAGGTGGATGTACACCAGAGTAGACAGTAGATATACTCACGGGTATTGGCTGTACGCCTCAGCTCAGCCTGAACGCTGGTCTGGCCAGAGGAAATAGCTTCAGTTGCCATTTTGCACATGTCCTACAACAAGCAAGACGGGGAGAAAGGACAACCGCTCATTCAGAACATGTCAACCACTCAACTTTGAATTTGTAACTGTAACAAAATATTTGTTTTATCTTGAAAACAAATGACCAAAACCTCAGTTAACCGGCCAAATATATTATTCAGGATTTACTTTATTTTATTCAATAACATGTTTTTGTTTTGTTTGATATTTTCCCATAATTTTTTTCACTACAAAATCACTACACACGCTTCCTTCAAGGTATTGAAGCTAGTCACTGTGCCTTTTCAAACTGTTGCTCATTCTAAATCACAGGGAATCTCTGGAGGACAGTGATATCTGCCTTCTTCGGCTCAGTAGAGCTGACAGACGATTGGCTATTGTTGAGATCATTGACAGGAGGAAGGTAACGCCAATCATTTCCCACAAAATCACAGGAAATTTAATTAAGCACACTTTACAACTGTGGGGAGCAGAAAAACATCCTGATTGGATAACAGCATGAATGAACAGATGTGTAGTGGTTGGGAAGTGTACATAAATAAAAACAAAAAACCAAATGATGTAGAACAAGTTTATGTTGTTTTTGTGCCAATAAAATAACCCCACACACAACCACGTGAACCTAGTCTTTTCTTTTCATCTTCTTTTTCCTCCAAAATCTTTTCTGGACGTTATGATTCGTCCATTCCAATATGTGGTGATCAGTTGAACGCACATCTTGTTCTAAGCGTCATCCACAGAGGCCTTGCTCACCTGTCTGTACACGTGCTTGGCGTGTTTGAGAATGGCAATGATGTCCCCGATGACCGTGATCCCCAAGTCCATCATGATGTCTTTACTGAGGTCCATCAGCATGGTTTTCTGAATTCTGCACAACACACGTGTATGTAAATTGACATTACGCATAAATCTTTGGTTTCCCAATTCTGTTCTAACTGAAAGGGTAATATTCAATCAACAAAGACAGTATCACTTTGTACGATGTAACTCTCAAACATCTGAAGTTTGATCATGTCATGATGTGTGGGTTTTTTTTACCTGTTGTCTACAAACGAAATGGCGTAGGTGGCAGCCATACCCGGGGGGATCCCTGCATCTTTAAAGAACTGGATCCACTCAGACGTGGCTGAGAACATAAACCAGGAGAGTTTAAGACCTACTCAAGACTCCAACAAAAGTGATCAGAACATCAAGGTTGACTCTAAGTGACTTCTGATGGATGAAGGATGTTATTCAGCTTTGGATATACAGTGTGATAATATCAGATATCTTTCGCTCCATTCACACATCTGCAGACTGGAATACACTGGAATTCACTGTTAAGGCATTATATATTAGAAAGAAGGATGGCAGTGTCACTTTTTGAGGTGTTTGGGTTAAGATTAGCACAGTGACGCAAGATATGAAAAAAAGCCAACAAAGAGGACGAATGTCTAGCAATCAGTGGCAGAGTTTTGTATTGCCATAACCACATAACAACTGACAATCAGACTGAGACCAGTTTACACTGACTACAAACATCAGTTTGTCACCGTGTATAGTGGTGCTTTATCATCATGATACGTGGTACTTCCAGGGTACAATGTTTAAAATATTGGGTGCACATTGTCCTTCAGAATGCTTTGGTAGTTCTTGGCAGTGACGTGACCATAATAGTGGCAGCACAAATAGTGGACCTAGGGAATGACATGATATTGCACCTCAAACCATTACTGATCAACCTCTCGCCTTACTCTGGGAAAGCAAAAATTCAGGTGGAAAGTTTCTTTGAGGCTTCTTTGGACCGCAACTTTCCCAGATGTGGGAAAGACAGTGAGGGTGGACCCATAAGAGAACAATACATATTTCACATTGTCCACAGACCAATACTCATGGCACTGACGTGAGTGACCAAGGATTTGTCTATAACAGCCCAATCTGGAATATTGACCATATGAAGCTCCCGATGAACAGTTTTAGTAGAGGTGTGCATTCAATTCTGCAGTGAGTTTTAAACCTGTGGTTTTATTTATTTATTTATTAATCAATCAATGAAGATTGCAGATACACCACGCTGCAGATATGTGTGAGGAAAAACGTCATGATGCTGCATGGCAAGCAGCACATTAATGATGCATACACCTGCTTGGTGAGTGAAAGATACTAAGGCCATCCTTAAAACTATTCTTGTTTGCGTAACCCGACCCACCCTGTCAATTTAGGACAGACTCAATTTTTATTTTTTTTTGCTTTAAGTCCGACCGACTTGCCGGTTCTAAATTTGCGTTAAGACCGACCATTTATTTTATTTTTTTACTCTTCAAACAACTAATACAAATTCTATTGTTCGAAAATCTATTGCACGAATCGATTGGACCAACCAACACAAGTTTCGAAAGCGTCCATATTTTATTTTTTTTTGGAACGCATCACACAGCAACTGCAGCTTCAGACACACATGCATAACAGCAAATAATACTTCTGCACAATGTTTCTCTTTTTACAGCAGAAATGTGAATGGTGTGTCCGACCGAAAGCACGGGTTGAAGACCCAGTCAGTGACGTCAATATGCTAATTTGTTTAAATTCATAACTACGTAATAATCACCAAAATTGTACTTTTTTTTTTTTTTACATTGAAACTTGAAAAAGAAAATATAGACCTAACTATCGACCTTTTTTTTTTTTTTTACTGTTACGGCAAACCAAAGTATTTTTAAGGATGGCCTAAACTACTGATGTTATAGCCTCAAATTACATCTCAACAAAGGGGTTGGGAATTTGTTTAACACAGTAGTAAAATTAAGCAGCAAATTAATGGTTTGATAAGGCCTGGTATATTTTAATGTCCATGTGATTTTACAGCTTAGATAAAGACGGATCTATCCACAGATTTCATGTCTGTGCTTATATTTAAAAGAATTTAATAAATAAAACCAGCTCAAATAGTAAGATAATTCACTTGTTCCTCACACTTTTCTTTTACAGTGTTCTTTGAGGCAGACTCTGTGAGGATCTTGAGGCATCTAGATATTTACCAGCTCCAGTTAGACTCTGCTAAGAGGAGATGAAACTCCATGTGGTCTTTGAGGACAAAAATCTCCTCATCAATACATTTTTCAGACTGTGTATTTATAATCGCACCCTCCGGTGTCACCCATATGAGGATGAGGTTCCCCTTTGAGTCTGGTTCCTCTCAAGGTTTCTTCCTTTACCATTCAAGGGAGTTTTTCCTCCCCACAGTCACCTGAGTCACCTCAGACTTGCTCATTGGGGATAAATACAAACACATGTAAATATATCTTTATATTATTCTTTATAATACCCTTTTATTCTATGTTTATGTTCTGTAAAGCTGCTTTGAGACAACGTCGATTGTAAAAATTGTGCGCTACACAAATAAATTTGAATTACATCGTTATTAAAAAATAGCGACATTTATTTTGGTTGCCCTGATTTAATAGCCACAGTTAAGCAGGTTAATTTACATACACTGTTAAATCCTTGTTTTTTTTTTCTTCTATCCAGCCCTACTGATAAGGTCCAAAGGGTTAAGTGTCACACCA